>NC_044496.1:9198771-9498771 GCF_902362185.1 Chanos chanos | reverse complement strand
GGTGGGCACTGGCACAGGCCAGTGCCATCCTGCACCACACACAGTCCAGTGCCGCATGGGTTTGGATCGCATGGATTAACAGCACCTGCGATTTTTCAAGGAGAAACAAAAGTAATCAATAACTACATCTCTTAGACTTCTGTGGCTGCCAAAATAACAACATGCATTAATTATCAAGAAAAATAAGGGTAGATACAACTTCTGAAAAAACTGACCCTCTACTTGCACTGGTTCCTCCAAAACAGCAGGGGGCATAAGAGAGATTGCAGGCATGGTAGTAACCATAGCATCAAATGGAGAGGACGTAGCATGTGTTTCACTCTTATCTAGTTCTGACCGGATCTCTGCCGGTCCAGCTGTGTCACTTAAGAGTGGTGGTGAGGGCTGAGACAGTAGGACATCAGCAGGTGACTCACTAGAATGTGTTCCTGAGGTGTGTCCACTGGCAGATGTAGATTCATGCAGGTCACCACTACCTGACAGCAATCCACTACCAGTTCCACTGTACTCCACTGTCCCTTTGCCCATCTCCATACTCTGGGTGGGTCTGATGGATGTCTTCACACTACTCTCTGGCAAGAAAGTAATGTCCCCACTGGCAGACATTCCAGATATCTCTCCTGATGGGAAGCCAGATGTTCCAGAGGAAAATCCACTGCCTTCACCGGATCCAGACACCAAAATTCCAGAGGCTTCCTGTTCTCTTGTCGGTTCGTGTGTATGGTCAATGAATGTCGAACCCACAAAAGTCACATCAGGAAAGCCTAATCCGCTCCCAGAACCACTGTTATCCCCACTCATCCCAGAAAAGAAGCCACTAGCCCCTGACCCCGAAAGATCACCAGAACCACTAATCTCTACCTGGCCTCCGCCAAGCTCCTTCTCAATGACAGGGAGAGATGAGGACACCTCCACCCACCGACCATCTACCATGATAACCTCGCTGCTCTCCAAGTCTCCTGAGGAGCTACTGGAGTCTCCAGAAGAGCTACTGGAGTCTCCAGAGGGAAAGAGTCCAGATGGAAACGCACTGTATCCAGAGAACTCCTGACTGGAACCGGATCCTGATGAGATGCTAGAGAATTCCCCACTCTCTCCTGAGCCACTCGACACATCTGAAGAGGAACCACTCTCCTCAGAGCTGAGCCCAGACCCACTCCCAGATCCTGACCCAAATGCTGGAGGAAAGGTCAAGATTCCCACACTACCCTCTCCAGCCTCCTCAGGTTGTCCTGATATGAATCCTGCTCCTGATAAAATGGCATCACTTCCAGAGAAGGTCACAACTATGCCAGACTCATCACCACTGAATCCAGATATGTCACCACTGAACCCAGACACATCACCACTGACTACAGGCATATCACCACTAAATCCAGACATATCACCACTTAGTCCTGAACCGGACATGTCTCCACTCAGGCCAGAACCCTCACTGGGCTGCATGGCACTCCCACTGCCAGAGATTCCACTGGTCCAGTCAACAGAGCTAAAATCAGCAGAGCCTGAACCAGATGGCTCCACATGGACTGGGGGAGTGATGGGAGGGCTTACTGCAGAGACAAACAAAATGGCATGAACTAAAATAAACCACTGCTAATATTTCAGAATATGTAACAAAAGGGGGATAAAAAATAAAATGAGAGTTTCATACCAGGTCTAAGAAGATCAGTTATGGATGTGAGGTTGACCCGTTCCTCCTGAACTTCAGTAAGATTCAGTCCTGTTTTGTCAGGGAAAATTTGCAGATCCACTACAGAAGAAGAAGTAGTCAGAATATTAAACTGAAACTATAAAAGTATGTTTAAAGCACTTATGTGACATAAATAGATGTTTTAAGTAAGGTGCTCACAGTATAATGACATCTACTGGACACTGTGTGTAAAGTCATGAATCACAACTAAAACGACATTTGAAGTTAAATAGCTATGGTAATATTGTAATCAAATATCAGATATCAGGTATACGGCATCTACAACTTGAACATGTTTTAAAAGCTTGTGTACAATCACTTAAAAGATGTTTAATAAACTGCAGATTCATCTTTTGAGAACTTGTAGTCATATTTACCCTGGAGACAGAAGGCATCGAATCTGGATTGGGGATCAGGATATCCTGTCTGATCTGGTAATTTGTAGACTGTGTGAACTCCAAGTTTTCCTCCACCACACTGAGATCGAGGGAAGTTAATAGGGTAACGGACACTGCGATCACTCAGCCAGCCAGCACGGCACCTGTCATAGCCCTGCTTCCATGCTGCATAGAGATCACCTGTAGAGGCCAGAGTAGCATTCTGCCCCTGACACTGTGCCACAGCTTCATCATACGTGAACCCTTCCAATGAGCTCACATGGAAAACCTTCCCTGGAAAAGGAAAATTCTTGCATGATTATTCAGGGACATTCTTGTGTTGTTTTGGACGCGTAAAAGTTGTTTTATTAGCTATGGAATTATTTTGGGGAATGAAAGGCTTTTTATATGCAAGTCAGTTAGTTACAAGAGTGACTCACCCCTTGGTCTGTCCATGTAGCAGTAAACATCATAGCGCTCATCTGCCGGCCGCAATCCATATGACCTTACACCTGGAACCTTCTCCAAGTCACCAGCACAAGCATCTCGTGGTGACACAATTGGATATCTACAATATCATGAAAATTTAATTTTCATATTGCTTTGGGTACATTCGTAGAGAAATGACTGCTAACAGAGGGAAAGGCTGGAGGAGAATTTAGACAGTGAGGCATTTATACTGAGACAAATTTTACCTGACAGTCTGGTCAAGAAGCCAGCCGGCATCACACTGGTGGTATCCTGATTCGTAAGCAGTCTGGAGCTGCTGTGGGCTGGCTATGACTGCACCAACACTCTGACATGCCAACTGAGCCTCCACAAAAGTGAAATTGTAGCGGCTTGAACCAGCACGGTAATGGAAAAGTATTCCTGCATACAGTATAGGAGTACAAGTAGAGAATAAATAAATCAACAGATTAACATAACTACCTACTTTTCAACATCACCACATATGTACACTTCATGACAAAAAGTATGCAGATACCCCCTCTAGCTATTGGATTTGCCTCTTCCAGCCACAACTAGGTGTATAAATTCAAGCATACAGCCATACAATCTCCATAGACAAACATTAGCAGTGGAATGGGCTATACTGAAGAGCTCAGCGACTTTCAGCATGGTACTGTCGTAGGATGCCACCTTTCCAACTTGGCAACTATTAGAAGCAACAACAGCTCAATCGTGAAGTAGTAGGCCACACAAGCTCACAGAATAGGACTGCCGACTGCTGAAGCCTGTAGTGTTTAAAAACTGGCTGTTCTCACTTGCAGTACTCACCACAGATTTCCAAACTGCCTGTGGAAGTAACACCAGTACAAGAACTGTTCATCAGGAGTTTCATGAAATGAGTTTCTATGGCCAAGCAACCACACACAAGCCTAAGATCACCATGTGCAATGCCAAGTGTTGGCTGGAGTGGTGTAAAGCTAACTGGCTTTGGACTCTGTAGCAGTGGAAACACATTCAGCGGGCTGTTGAATCACACATCACCACCTGGCAGTCCAATGAACGGAGCTGGGTTTGGTGGACAAACGCAAAGGGCCAACTGTAACATCTGATGGAGGAAGACTACTGGCCTGGTCTAAGCCTCCTAGTTCCAGTGAAAAGAAATCTTGACAGTAAAGCATTAAATGACATTCTAGAATTATTCTTTGCACCTAACCTTGCAGCAACCACTTGGGGAAGGCCCTTTCCTTTTTCAGAATGGGAGTGCCACGGAGTAAAGGGTGAGGTCCATACAGAAATAGTTTGTGAAGATGGGTGTGAAAAAGTTTGACCAGCCTGCACAAAGCCCTGACCTCAACCCCACTGAACACCTCTGGGATGAATTGGAATGCAGGTTCTGACCAAGGCCCAATCACCGAACATCAGTACCTGAAGTCACTAATGCTCTTATCAGCCTTATCAGAAGAGTGGAGGCTGTTATAGCGGAAAAGGGAAGACCAACTCCATAATAATGCCCATAATTTTGGAATGAAATATTCAATGAGCAGGTGTACATATACTTCTGACCATGTAGTGTACATCAGTGTATTGACAGAGCATAATATCATTGTGTCTATTGCGTCACATTTGCTGACCTGGTGAAGAAACAGCTCCACTGTCATTCCTCACTGTCCCAACGTCCGGGCGAGCAGTCATCCTCTCTATAACCTCATCAATGACCTCTCTACTACTGAGAGGAGGGGACAGAGGCAGCTGGGTGGCATTTTCTGGGATGTACGAACTTAGGGTAGTTGTTGGTTTGTGTGTCACCACACCCCCAAGTAGCTCACTCTCAGTGGTAGTACGTGTAATGAAGGCTTTGGGGCTGTCAGTAAAGGTGCTTATGCTTAAGATGCCACTCCCTTCCTCTGACGTAGTCTCTCCTGGTGGCATAATAGTGGGCAAGCCAGAGCCTTCTTCCTGCTCATCTACATGCAAAAGAATATATTCAGAACACTTTCAAAATCTTTTCAGTAAAGTATAAGAAAACCAAATTATAGGTTTATGAATGCACAGCTTTTATACCTAAAGCAAAGAATATTGTGACATTTAACTTTCATTACTTCAGAATAGAAAACATGGGGTGGCCCAGTGAGAGTGGCACATACCGTAACAGATGGCGTCATAGCGTGAGTCAGGGTGGGGGTAACCTGTTTGGTTAGGGTGTAGGTAGACGGTACGTACGCCGAGCAGACCGCCACCACACTGCGGCCGGGCAATGTTGATAGGGTAGCGGACACTCCTGTCAGCCAGCCAACCTGCACTACATACATCCATGCCTGCTTTCCATGCCAAATACAGTTGACCTGTTGTTGCTAACTTTGCACCAAGCTTTGCACACTCTGCCTCGGCTTCAGGAAAGGTAAATTTTTCAGGTGATGTCGCATAGAATACTCGTCCTAAGAACAATGGAAAGAATGTAAATTTTATCCTCTGACTGTTTGGTTTTCAATAGGTTTTCGGCAAACGTTATTTGAAGGGATGGACTTTCGTTTACCTGTCATACTCTTGGCAAAACAATACACATCATAAGTCTCTGACACGTCTCTCACACCATATGTCCGCACGCCAGGGAATTCGTACTTATCACCATAGCAACGTTCTCTTGGCTCATGAATTGGATACCTGTGATTCACAGAGGACAGTGACACATACAATTACAATGATGTTCTCAATCTGAAATTTTATATATATATATATATATATATATTATACATAAATTCATATATAATATGAAAAAAGTAATACAAATAAAAAAAAGGACTGAAAAACAATATGTACAGACCGCACAGTTTGATCAGCTAGCCAGCCAGCATCACACTGATGAAATCCACCATCATAAGCAGCCTGTAGCTGCTCTGGAGTGGCAATCACGGCGCTGTTCTCAATGCAAGCTGCTTTAGCCTTCTCAAATGTCAGAGTGTACCGTGTAGAGATGGCACGATAATGAAAAACTATACCTGCACAAAATAACATTTAAAAAATATACATCTATATATATATTTAAGTGCTTTGAGTGCTGTTAAGGTTCACTATGAAGAATGTCCCAAAAGATATTTAAAAAAAAAAAAGGTTATTATTGCTCTGCATCTAGGTAAGTGAATTCTTCAGCATATTCCACTAAAACATTTAAAATAGTAAAATGCTTCTATCATTATTTTATATGAATTTTACAAGGAAAATAAAGTCTTAAACATGCAAGTCTTCTTCAGAATATATGCATTATATATTTGTATATATATATATATATATATTCATGCATATATAGATCCATATGGAGTGGTGAAGACCTCATACCTAGCACCTGGACCTCAACAGTGTCGTGATTATCTTCAATCCCCTCCATTACTTCGCAGCGATAAACTCCGGAGTCATTAGACAGCAGCTCTGTGATCCTGATACTGGCATCTGTCGGGGTTGCTGGATATCCGACCATAGTCACCCTGTCCAAATACTTGTCCTCCACTTTCACCATACCTTCTGAAGCCACCAGGATTGTACTAGTTTTGTTTTTAGTCACGAGACTCCATTTGATGCGGTGTGACAGCGGAGTTATAGTGGGGGCCCCGGGGTCTTGGACAGTGTTGTCCTGGAATTCACAAGGCAGCACCAGCGTGTCCCCAAGCAGTGGACGCAGCAGACGTTCAGTGGGAATACTCACACTCAGGGGATGCTCTGGCTCTGTGCCCCACATACCTGCAGACGGAACAATTATTATGGCACTGATATAGGTGGCGTCTAGGTCATTCACATTACCAATACATGACTCTTATAAATAAATTATTTTCTTCCGTTTTACTCTCCAAATTACAATGTTCGCTTCCGCGATCACTTATGCCTCCCTTATATAGCAGCAGCCCAAGTAAAGTTGAGCTTGGCTAGCATGTAGTTCCTTTGGTACATGTGAAGACTGCCACTGTGCCGTTTTTTTATTTAAATTATTATCATTATATCTGGCGTCCCATTTGGGGGCCAAAACAGAAGTTTTAGTGGTGGGTAAATATAACACGTGTGCACATATGGAACAGAATAAGAACAATAGGTACTACCATGCTTCATAAAGAAATTTTTTCAGGTTTTTCACTGAATACTCACCCATATCTGAGTATTCCCCATAGGACATAGTTGCTGATATCAGATGCAAGCACATACAGAGTAAAACCCAGGTGGTCATGGTTTGTCTAAAATATAAACCGAAATCTTACATCATAATCTCATAGTTCTGCATTTCTACAACAATACAGCATCTACCAACACATCGCATATAAAAAAAACGTAATAGCTGGAAAAATGAGTCATTGTAAGACCAAGTGATCACAACTGCTATGACTGTATTTTATACTCTAAACCACAGGAAATGCTGCTCATTTAGCGATGTATGGTACCTTTCACTGTGGTACCAGACTGGGCAGTATGGCAGTAAATGCAATATTAATGACCAGATGTCAGTCTCACATAACTAAAGAAAAGCCCTTTGTTCTTACAGCTTCAGTGTGTAACAGGACAACCAGAAAAATGCCTTCATGTGAGTGATTGCAAATGTCCATGTATCTCTGTTTTAACAATAATGCCACATTCCTCACATTCATTTAAGTGCACTGAAAGTTTCTCTTGACAGATAGATAGATAGATAGATAGATAGATAGATAGATAGATAGATAGATAGATAGATAGATAGATAGATAGATAAATAGATAGATAGATAGATAACAGTGAATAAATGATTGTGTTCTATTTGAAAGATGCACGTTCCACTAAGAAAACTACATTCATCATTTGTTTGGGAAACAGTTTGTTGGTGAAATAACCAAAGGCATTATGTACATGAACACGGTGAGTCAATGACAAGAAATTTTCCTATGTCAGTTAAAAAATAGAACTGTTGTCTTTTTAGTCTAGGCTGCTCTTGGCATGCCGTTAGGAAAATAGGGCTAAGTTTGGAAACTTTTCACTTGGATACATTTCATTTGATGGAAACAACAGCACAACCATTAAAGCTGGGTTGAGATTTATAAATTCATAATGCAGTATTGTAATCCAGTCGCTCTGCGTAAAGAGTAAAGTGAACGAGCTGAAAATGCTACCAGAAATTCAAGTCTTACAGCATAAATGATGTATACTTAAAAACCCACAGAATCATTGAAAGGTACTGGAAAAATCTCAGTCCCTGGACCACAGTGTGATTGATCTATGTTGGACCTTTTCCTTGAACGTCATAGTAAAATACATGGAGCTGTGTTGCAGCCTCTGAAACATTTAATTATGTTGTAAAATAGATTCTCTAACTGCCACCTAGTGGACAATAATGGATCAGCAACAGACTTCCATGTAGCTGAACATTATATATCCTGGTATACTAGGAAATAAATGAACATATACAACCCCACAAACACCCACCAAACACATTCACTCACATGTGTGTGTGAGTGTACGTTTTTATGTGCATCTATGTATGTATGTGCATGCTTGTACCTACAATACTCTCTTACATTTGTACTGCCCCACATAACACATACAAAAGCCAGAGTATCATAACAGACAGGAATATTGTAATGAAAAGAGATCTTTTCCAACTCATGCCTCTGCCCAGAAAGGAATTTCAGTCATTAAACAATCACTGACCTCATTTTCCCCAGAAAGTCTCTTCTTTTCAGCTCCTAACTATCTGAATATTTGTATTGGCCATAAACCCAGTCTGCACTGAATATAGGAGCAGAGGGTATGTTTAACCGATGTAGAGATGAAGAGTGTACACATACCCTGATAACATATTTTCCTGATTTTGTTCAAAATCAAATCATAATCTCAGCTATCCTATACTTTGAACGTTGCCATTGCCCTGAGATGACCCTGAGAGAGAGGTGGCTGAAGGGGAAGAGCTTATGCAGGATTTTGGCAGCGAGCAAAGATTCCACACTGAAGTGCAAATACAAGCGTCTTTTTCTATGAATGGGTCGCTTCTCTAAAAGACTCTTTGAAAGAAAAAATACTTGGTAAATATATGTCAAAAGTATTCCAAGGGCAATAAAAATAATTTGCTCTCTCATATGAAATTTTCATTATAAATATAAGTCAGTTCACCGTCTCAAAAGAGGTAACTGTTAAACTCACAAATGTACATTACTTATGAGTCACAACATAATTCTCTAACTTACAGAACTCATTCAATTAAATTAAATAAGAGCAACTGAAAATTATTAAGTTGAACTACTCAAAATTCATGTAAAAATGACATTACACGATTTACCATCTTTAATCTGTCAAGTGGTCATAGATTTTAATTCGTGCTCCCAAGTTGCCAAAGAGATGGAAAGTTAATGAGAGGATGTTTTTATTTTAATGCAATATCTGGCTCTTACTTTTGATCCAGGTATGGCTTTCAGGTTATGCTGTAAATCCTACAAATTGCTTGGAAATGTATCAGGTTTTAATTCCTGGCATTTGATTACACTGATATTGTGATTCTTGTTGTGATACTGTTAACTATTCATAAATGTGGCAGACTTTTAAACACAATTTTCATATTCAGATTATAAAATCTTATTTCAACATTTCGGTTTATGTCATAGTTTGGGTGCTGAATGAGTTTATGAAACTGTGACAGTTTTGCTCTTACTTTATTTTGTCTTTACACAGAGATTTTCCCAGACCTTTTTGTAGTATGTGATAAGATGGCCATTACTGAATATTCATGTTCTTCACTGTTTAACAGACAAAAGATATCCACACACAGATAATATTCAGATAGCATTTAGTGAGGAATTTATATAAATCCAAAAGAAAAAATTCAGTGCAGTGTACTAAAATGAGTGTACAATTTAGGTAGTTTGTTTAACACTTTGACTAATACAAACAAAAACAATCCTTGATAGTTCATTAGAATTTCCCTCACTATGATTTGACGTCTAAATTTCCTTGTCTAAAATCTTTCTATCGATCTATCTATCTATCTATCTATCTATCTATCTATCTATCTATCTATCTATCTATCTATCTATCTGTCTAACTATCTATCTATCTATCTATCTATCTGTCTGTCTGTCTATCTATCTATCTATCTATCTATCTGTCTGTCTGTCTGTCAGGCTCTATCTATCTATCTATCTATCTATCTATCTATCTATCTATCTATCTATCTATCTATCTATCTATCTATCTATCTATCTATCTATCTATCTGTCTATCTATCTAATGGTATCAATTTATCATGCAATTAATTCACCTTCTAAAAAAATGAAGCTTCATCAAGAGCTGTTGAAATCAGACCACTAGACAGAGGTTTGTCACCAAAGGAAAAGACAAAGGATGGAGCCTTTTGTGAAAAGGTATTTTGATCACAGCATCGTGCATATACTCAAGGATATTTGTGTTTCTGTTAGATTATAATATATCGCATCACGTTAAAATCTGACTGAATGTGACCACAGCGCGTGGCAGACAGGTGAGTTACCTTTCTAGGGGATAGTTCCAAGTCACCTCAGAGGTCACACCTCACGCTTGTCAATGAAGTAATATTCCGTCTTGTAGATATAAATTAAATTTCGCGGATTTATTTTCTTTCGGTTTTCTGGCACGCAAATCCGTCTCTTCTGGCAGTTGAGCGTCTCAGGTAGTTGCTCGCACTGCTCCGCGTTGGAGGTTGGGAAGCCGAAAGAGACCCTTAAGAAAATGGAATCAGGTTTAGTTGTCAAAAGAGTACGGGAGGGGGGATTCTGAGGAGGTGGAGAAAGCGCTAACAAACTTTATTTTGGCATCGGTTTCTTGTTCCCAAAATGATGTAATGGCAGGTTCTTCATCCTGGGTTTTCACAGTGTGCGTCAGAATGAACGCAGCATCGATTCCAAGGGGTGACACAACTTGACATCAGACCGCAAGGTTAAGATATTCATAGAGAACACATAGTTAAATTTAGTGAGTTAGCGTGTGTTGAGCTCCAAATTTATTTTCTGCATAATAGTTTACTTAAAAAGTTAGTTTAAATTCAGAATGGCTTCAACACCCCCCCCCCCCCCCCCAACACACACACACACACACACACACAGACACACACACACACACACAAACACACACACTCCAACACAGTCCAATAGATGATCAATTTATCCAATTTCTAAAGTTGTCTTTAGATACAGTTTTTAGTTTAGTATGGTTCATTGTTAGTAATATACATCTTCCAGTTTATGTGGCTATTTGCTTACTTATCACTTATTTAGTCTGGATACACTTTTGCTGACCTGACAGCAAATTAAAGTTAACCTCAAACTTGTTTTTCTCCTCTCCTGCTGTTTATCACATTGCCAAATATACTTCCGTGAAAATGGCAAAAAACAAATTAAATTGTGTTTCACTACTGTAAACCATCCCCCATATAAATGAAGGGAGGAGAGATTTCAGTGTGGAAACTGTGGAGGATGTAAACAGAAGACCCCATTTAGTGGCCTGACCCACCCCTGAACATATTACAGAACTTCACGTCTCACCGAAAAAGGAAACAGCGATATGTTCTATATAAATACATGTAAAAAATCAGAGCATGCGCATTCACACACCCCCAGACTTAGAGTGAGCGACGCAGTTAAATCCAGGGGGTCAAAATCTAAAAAGAACACCTCCAGCCCTGTTGATGCTCACAAGAACGTTTCCTTTGAGTCAGCTGAACCTTTTTTGAGATGTCTTAAATGCTGCACGGCGTTTGTTACATTGTCCCCTTTTCTTTGTAGAAACTCAGATTGAATCGGGACCACTTTCTAACAGGTCGTTTTTTTTTTTGTTTTTTTTTTAACTGGCCAGTCGTGAGCATTGAGTTTTGAAACGGACATGTCAGTGTTTGCTCATAACTGAGTGTGCCTGTTAGCACAGGAAGAAATGATTTCCTGACTTGCCCACCTGTTCCAGACTCTTTTCCATCGCTGCATCAATGCGCCACTGATTTAGTCTCAGAAGGGAACCTCACAAGCACGAGCCACTGTTTCATCTGAATGGGGCTGGGGGAGGGGCGTGTGGGTCATTCTTGGATTTATTCTGAAAACTGTAACTAAAGTGCCTGGAGCAAACTTCAAACGTGCGGTCCTGAACCCACAGCTCACCCGGACAATGGCTCCAGTCTTGGAGCTATTCAGCCTGAAACACGAAATGTTGAGGAATTTGATTAGTTTCCTCTCGTTCTGGTAGTTCTTCTTTATAAACGTTTTTTTTTTTTTTTTCTTCCAACATTGTATATATTTGGCATCTCAGAGTACAAATACACCGATATAATTAGACTTTTTAAAATTACATTTTTATATATTTTCATAGGTAACAATTTATGTAATTTGTTTTGATGGGTGTTGGTGCAGTTTATTATGTTCATTGTGAAAATAAACAGTTTGCACAGCTGCTGTAACAATGTACACCTTTAAATGTGAGTCACACCTTAAGCCGCACAAACTGAAAACATCTTCTAAAGACCTTGTTTCACTATTGTAAGACTGACTAATAATGTCTAAGACCATGAGGATCAAAATAACATATTCTCAATAGACAGGCCTCACCCTCAGCATCAGACCACAAAAATAATATACAAAACACAAATACAGCAAGGAGAAGAAATTAGAATCACTTGAGTTTTCTGTAAACCTCAAAAATGTGTTCAGGTGACGTGATAAGAGATTTACTAGATTAGAGAGGTTACATATAGGCAAAACTTTAGGGATTTTTTCTTTTATCCTACTACACCAACACACCTATGTATTGATACTTTCTTTATCATTTCATCAGGGGAGGGTCAGATGCATCAGGGTCAAACCAGAAAGCTCTCGTTCCAGATGCTTATTGTCCACACACATACAAATATACACAGACACACGCACACACACACAAACACACATAGAGCTAGTGGAGGTGTTCAGCACAACAAACCTAAGAGTAGGCAGAAATTCCACACCTGAAAGACAGTTGTAAAGAACATATTCATCGACTCCATCTTTCATGGCAAAATGGAGTAAATAATTATTGAGTATTGTATTAACTAATTATTGATTATTGTATTTTTTTCTATGTAATAATTATTGATGATAGTATATTTTATTTAGTGACAGTACCAATTAATAATTTTGCGAAAGTGCACTGTGATCCATATTATTAATTCTAAAGACGAAATGCTATTAAAAACTGAAATATTTTCTGCCAACGGGAAAACAAGAGCTAGTTTTAGGTTTCTGGAACCTTACTGGAACTGTGTGCTGTGTAATCTGAGTTATTTTGCTCCGAAGAGCTCAGTGCTTTGGGGAAATAGCCTTTCTTGTGTAGAGAGTCTCTGTTTGAGTATTTTTGAGGAGAGCAGAGCATATTTATTTTGGTTGCTGCTGGATTTGAACAGGGCATTGTGAGCAGTGGGTTACTGGAGTTCTGTGTTGGTCTCATTGCAAAGAGGAGGGATGCCAGACTTCTCTCAATGTACCTATTTACATGCAACTCGTTACACAACCTGAACACACACACACACACACACACACACACACAGTATTTGGTTGGTCAGTGATTTCATTATCAATACCTTTCAATTTTCTTCCAGCAGCAAGAACATTGTCTTTTGAACATGTTTTCAATTCGTGTGGCTTTAAGATGATAAGGTTTTTATGTGACCTCTGTTTGTATGATGTGTTTCAGGCACAGCGTCAGTAACAGGACAGGGAAAGATACACACAGTTTAGACGGGAATGAAAGACAGCTCTTTTAAAGTGGGGGAAAGCAGGTCAGCTTGTTCACACACAAAAAAGAAAAAGAAAGATAAAAAATTGAAAAATGGAAAAAGGTTTTGTCCATCTTTGTTTAAAAATTAGTTTATAAGTGTTCCACCTTCTCCTGAGTTCCAGAAAGCTGACTATTTCATCATACCATTGCTTTTACAGATGAACAGTATACTCTTGTCAAATGTTCTAAAACCCACTGTTAATATGTATAGTTTTTCCCTCATTCTCATTCTCATTCCATTATTTGCTGCACCAATGAGCAGCCTGAAGAGGGAGGAGTGTTTAGGGAAAAAATGTTTGTAATATGATTTATTCCGCTCTTCACAAAGCAGAGCTTATGTGTCTTAAAGCATGTGAGTGGGGTGTGTGTAAGTGGGTTTGTGAGTAAGAGGAGAGAGAGAGAGAGAGAGAGAGAGAGAGAGAGAGAGACAGAGAGAGAGAGAGAGAGAGAGACAGAGAGACAGAGAGACAGAGAGACAGAGAGAGAGAGCATGTTTGCCTGCACATGTGAGAGAGCATGTTTGGTTATGTGCAGAAATGTGTAATGGGTTGAGGGTGGAACACTGTTACCTTATGTTGAAACACAGACCAGACATTCTCTTGATGGAATTCCAGTGGCCTATTAAAACAGTTATCCACATCTGAGGTCATCAGCTGTCAACATTTTTACCATAGCAGCACGTGTATTTTGTACTCTTCACACAGGTTCCACTGTGGTGGAATTGAGAGGCCATTTACCACACCTCTACCTCTTTCCATCTCTTACACCTGTAAGCACATTAATTTTGGTATTTTCAGCTAATCTTTAATCTGGTCTGATCTGACCTATCAAAGAGTTTTTAACTGTGTAACAACAGATATTGATACAAGAGATGAACGTGTGGATTAACGTTCAACAGGAAAACCAGTCACAACCTAAACATTCTTCAGAGTCATTCCTTGTGTGGTTCTGCAACTGGAAATCTCCACATAAATATTCATGATTTCTATTCAGACCTGTTCAAAACCATGTTCAGAAATGTGATGCCTAATTACCAATCCTCCACCACAAGCAGTTGAACAGTTGACTCCACAGTAAAGGGCATTGTTGTTATTACTGGTTAGATACTGATAAGATCAAGCTTTTACAATATAAACACAGCACAGCAATATTATCAGAGTGTTTGGGAGCCAACGCTTGCTGCCTAAACCCAGAGGAGGAGAAGCACAGAGCGCTTATAATGGACTTCGTTGTCCTTGCCTGACCCACTCTATACCACTCTTTGGCAAACTAATAGAAAACACATGTGAGTGGTGGGCTGCCTGAGACTGCTAACAGAGGTACTTTTGTCAGTCAAAGCAAGTGTAGGGTACAAGGACTACGACTGATGTAGGTCTGTAATAAAACTCAGGTACCTTATCTTTACCTGATAAGAACTGGGTCTTTGGCTGCAACGGATAAAGTGCTACCACTTACGGATACTTGTCAGAAGTGAATGACTGATTCAGCAACAAAAAAAAATTATTGGAATAAATGAATAAATATAAATAGAATCATACGTTCAATATCTAACTCTGTCCTATATTTGTCCAGTACACTTAACATAAATTAGGACAAGAAAAAATGGTTTACTGAAGACTGTTTAGAGACAAGCAAAACTGGTATGTGTGACATTAACTGACTTTCTAAATGTAACTCCTGACGGTTACATTTAGTCAGGACACTATGTCATATCTAAAATAAACATACTTGTTTTAGCATTCATGGTTTTGCAAATTTCCACAAAACATTAGGAATTTGTGAAAAGAACAGGTCTGTGTGTATGTTTATTTGCAAGCCTTTCTGTTTAAGCAGTAGGGTGTGTTCTGCATCTTAAGGTAAAAGTCAAAGAGAAGCCTTGTTAGCACAAGCTGTTGACCTTACTGTTTATAAAATGCTCTTTTCATAAGATGCATAGAGACTCACTGTGACCCCACCCACCCACACTTTGACATACTATGCGGGCAACATGCAGGCCCAGGGGCAGTGAAATACTGGCTAGAGACGTTTGAACCAAAGCCTGGTCCACAGGGAGAGCTCTCAGGAAAAGATTCCATGCTCTGACATCAGTTTCAGGGTCCTGACAGGGAACTGGCCACAGTTACCTCAGTGTTTCCCAACAAGGACCATCTGTGGCTATATAAGGCTTTTGTCTTGTATTTCTATCCCTCTACCAGACACAACAGATAAGACCAACCATTCTGCTTTGATCCAAAACTATACATCTTAACACTCTAGTTCCTTTTCAAACTGCCACAGCTGCCTGCTTATTAGATGCATAGGTCACATGTGTGGTTTTTAGTTTATTAAATGCAATATCAGTTTCAGGGTGGACTGTACAACAGATGTTTAAAAGCTGTGTAATGTAATTAGGTTCATAATTAGTTCAATACTGGGGGAATCACAATGATTCAGATTGGGAATTACCCTCCTAGGTTGGAAGGTATGCTGCAGTTGTACAGTTGTAAGTACAGGGCTGTCAAAACCTGCGGGATCAGTATCAATATTTGTATATGTGTTTGTATAAATCAATTCTATCCATCTATCTAGCTACATATACATACACATGCACACATCGATTGGACTAGATTTCCATCCATCTCTCTCTCTCTCTCTCTCTCTCTCTCTCTCTCTCTCTCATGGGATGTATGATGCCCTCTTGTGGTCATAACAAAGCACAAGACAACAAGAACGCTGCAAACTACGGTTGGTTCGTGCCCTTTTCTGTCATAAAACAATGTTCAGAAACCTCCAATAACTATGTAATTAAACTGTAATACTTCTTGTAATACTACTTACAAAATATTAAGCTGATGCTTTTTATTATGATTTTCTTGTCAGAAACAGAGGTCTTGTTTTTTCTGATTCTCCAAACCAAAGAACCCAGAAAACAAGGAGTTCAGTGCCCTTGGTCGCTGTATCAATGACAAACAAAGCTGAGAGACATACGTGGACAGTAAGTTACCACTCCCACGCGCCTCCACCGAATATAAATATTCCCATGGCCCTCCTGTAAATTATGCATAACACTGGACATGAGGGACGTAGTAAAAGTGCATTAAATGTCAAGTTTGTCGACATACTTAAGCACTCTCATTTTTTTCACCCCCGCCTAATGACCTCCTGAAATAAGTTTTGGGGTCAAATCTGACACAGGTTTGAATGAAGAGCAGCGTGTTGATTGCATATAACTGATCCCACTGGAGAAAAGTGAGTTTTGTGATCATCTTAACCGTACAAAAATTGATATTTCCTTCCTGTTTACTACCTGCATTTAAAATTTGCCTTTCGTCAGTGAAAGAACAAAACGATACTAACTACGCACAATCCCTGTTACACTACTAGTTCTTGTAGGTTCTCCTCAGAGTGTAGGTAAAGCTCTGCTCAAAATATGCAGTTCCCGATTTTAGCTCCGCCTGTCTCTCTGCTGAGTGGCTGTAATTGAACAAATGCCGTCATCTAATTGGTTCAATCTTTCGTCTACCAAGCAAGTTCTGCGAATCCTAAAGTAAGATTGGTTTCTCTCACAGCCTGTCAGAACAGAGGAAGCAGAGAAAATGTCAACAAAAACGGTTCACTCTGTAAGTAACGGACAAGATTCGGAATTTATAGAGATATAAAACGGTATTCAAACACATTTTCGAATGGCGAAGTATGTCGATGTAGCCAAACGTCTCTGTGTCACAATAATCTAGTTGACACGGTTTCTAATGGCTGAAATGTGTGTCCTGTTTGTCTAGTTACAGTTAACTCAAAGTGTACGGACAGCGAGCTCATCTGGTTAGCTTTTGCTAGCTGGGTATTCTCAGCACTTAGCTAACAAAATCATTATTGCTATGGTGCTGGTGGCAGTGGAGTGGACAAATCGCTTGGATTGAATGGTGTGCTTGACATGCCAGCTGATCGTTCTTTTTCTCTCGCTATTTAACTTTACGTGCAGTCTAATTTACAGTGTTGCAGTGCAGTCTCCTCAGTTTGCTATGCTATGCTATCTTTGGAAAATTGACACTTTGCCATAGGGGTCTGTTCGCTGACCCATTATCTATGCTATACCATTCCGGTGTCACTCGTTCAGTCTGTGTCACACCACCGCGCATTTCCAGTCAGTGTAAACCTCCATACAGTGTCGAGTGTGTTCGGAATCCCGTTTAACGGCAGCTGTGTATGTAAATCGTTTTGCTACACTGCGAATAGCTGATAGCAGGACACTGATAACGTCGCCCGTAACTTACAAGGTCGAGACAAGCTTAAGGAGCGGGCCTTTCTCATACTATTTGAGGATACTACCCAGCTGTTCCAGTTGTGATTTTAGCATATTTTACGACCTGTGATTTTCTGGTAGTATTTGTTGTTTTTCCGGGGAACTGTTTTAAAGAAAAGTTTATTTAAAAATACTGTGGATTGGAATAGTGCACCGCATTTTTAAACTTTTAGAAAGTCACGTCAGTCTGTCTGTGTACATACACCTGTGGATTTACTCCTGCCTCCCACCTGTGAGTGCTGCTCAAACAACAGGTGCAAACAGAAGATTTCAAGTTCCAGCTCTAATCCGTTATGCAGGCTAATCCTGTTAAGTATGGAATTGCTTAACTTAAAATAAATCGCATGCCAAGGTGTATGAAGTATTTCTGTGTTTGAGAGGATTATTTAAATGCCTTTAATTTGTTTTTAGAACTGGTTAATATTCACTTTTGCTAGATTATACACAACCTGTTGGAAAGTAAGATCAATTGATAGATGACTTAGTTACATAAAGTTTTTGCTGAACAGTTTTGTGCTGAATTGGCCATCCCCTTTTCCTTCCATTTTTTTTTTTTTTTTGATATTTTCTGTTAGCATATACAGCACACGTCTCACTGCAGTTCTTCAGACTGCCTTTGCCTTTAAATAGATGATTCATCTTAATCTGAGCTGTGTTTTTAGTTACTATAGTACAGAATTAATAGAAATCGTTGCTGTTGTCCTATTTTCCTGATGACCTGGATGTGATCATTGTGTTTGCTACTGAAAATCGTAATTAAACTGACCGCTCATCATTTGTGACAAGGCCGTATGCTTATTATGAGCTGTTTTGTGTCCTTTGGGCTGTGATGTCATATCGTTTTTGTCCTTTTCATTTTACTAGATGTTTGTCTGTTTCGTTTTCAGGCTGAAAATGTGCTCGCTTACTGCCCAGTCTAAATGTGCTTGCATTTAGAGTTTCTTAAAGGATCAGTGTGACAAATACAAGCTGTGAACCCCTGAGACAGAACATGAGTCTTCATCATCTCCACTCAGTGTCACAGACCACACCTTAGCCACTCATCTTCTTGTCTGAGCACTTTTCTCGAACCAGGAGCACGGCGTACTGCTGCTGTTCATTCCTCAGTGTTTCCCAGTTGGGTGGTGGATAGCAGCTCTGGCCTAGTGCCCACGCTGTTCCTACCCCAGCGGCTGCCAGCGCTGTGTGTTGGCGTGCGATGGCGCGGCAGGACGCTGAGGGTTGTTGGCGTGGACTGTGATGTCAGAGCCCAGCAGCCCCGGCGAGAGCCAGCGCGGCGCTCCCAGATTCTTCGTGGGCTGCGAGGAAGAGGATGAGAGCGAAGGCCTGGACAGCATGAAGACAGACATGGAGCTGTACGAGGATGATGAAGAGGCCGATTCGGTGAGGAAGATCTCAGATCTGACAGGTTTTTGGAGGGAGTCAAAACGATGGTCTATTATTCATATATCGCTCTTAATTTTTTTCTGCTAGGGATTATCCTGCAATTTATTTGGGATGACTTTGTTTTGTTTGTTACTTTTGTTTGTGAGTGAGGTAAATACTGTGAATAAAAGAAAAATGAAATAACGTCTCTCAGTTGTCACAGTTGTCATTATGTGCAGTTGGTCTAGGGAATATACATAAGTGACTTTTGATGGTACACCAGTGGTTTAGTGTCTGGGCCTCAGGGCTATAGAGTGTTCCCAGAGTCTTTTTTTAGAGTAGCCTGAAACCAGTTTTGATTATATCTCTTCGGTGGTATTGGAAGAGTAGTCTGTTCATGCTCAGTATGCCCGTCAATGACATCCCACAGCCCCCGGAGAGACAGATCGTTGTGGGGATCTGTTGTATGATGAAGAAGTCCAAGTCAAAGCCCATGACTCAGATCCTGGAGCGTCTGTGCAAGTTTGAGTACATCACTGTGGTCATCTTCCCCGAGGACGTCATTCTCAACGAGCCTGTGGACAAATGGCCTCTGTGTGACTGCCTCATCTCCTTCCACTCCAAAGGTATCACATGACTACACTGACAGACCACAACACTCGGCGGCATGGTTGCACTCATATCTCCTTAATGTGCCGATAGTTCTATTAAAAGCCCTTTTTTTTAAATGGAGTCCATTTAAAATTCTAGTGGAGTCAGTGCGTTTAGATTGCAGGCAGTTACATGACTCTTTGTACTCAGCTGTACAAAGTGGCTCTCCACCCCCACCCCCTCATAAAAAGAGAAAACGTTTATATGACGTTTTTCTATTTTATAAGCAGCTGTGAACAAACTGTTGTATTTTCTCTGTGTTTGTAGGTTTCCCTCTGGACAAGGCTGTGAGTTATGCTAAACTCAGAAATCCATTGCTCATCAATGACCTGGACATGCAGTATTACATCCAGGACAGGTAGAATTCCCAGGACATTTTTACTGGCCTGGTTGGATGCTTTAGAGTATTTTGAAGTGTTCTTGAAATTTTTTTTTTTTTAGTTTGATTTTTTTTTTGTAGTTGTATATTTATTCATTATTTTATTGACCACTTGAAGTTTTTGAAGTCATCTCTAGTATAATCTATACCTTTGATAAATGAAGACTAAGAGTTCTCTTCTGTTTACAGGAGGGAAGTATATCGTATATTGCAGGAGGAAGGAATAGATTTACCACGTTATGCTGTTTTAAACAGAGATCCAGACAAACCTGATGGTAAGCTAAAGCATACAGTCGACCACTTGTAATTATGTGGCTTATTTTTGTCATTATCCACTAATAATAATAACAATAATAATAATAATAGTAAAATGTATATATATAATTCCTAATGGAAGCAGGTAAAGAATGCCACTCTTATGAATCTGTTTGAGGTGAATGGGGAATTGAGAAACAGGCTTGTCTGAAGAATGAGACTATATAAAGTGCATTCACCCATTATATCTCTGACAGCAGTATCTACAGTACTGCAGGGACTGCGGTCTGCAGATATAAAATAGCCTAAAATTACGACCTGAAAAATTTCCAACTAAAACAGTATTTGCTCTACAAGAAATGGTGTAGGCCTAAATACAGTAAGTTCATCACCTTTCTGCATTAAGGCATTCTTAGGAACACTGTTGTCCTCTACTGTGTTTTTAGTTGAAAAAGTCTGGTGGTAACTCAGTCATAAATTAAAATATTTCTCTTGTCCTCTCAGAATGTAATTTAGTTGAAGGAGAGGATCATGTGGAGGTGAATGGGGAGATCTTCCCAAAGCCGTTTGTGGAGAAACCAGTGTGTGCTGAAGACCATAATGTGTATATTTACTATCCCACCTCAGCAGGAGGAGGTAGCCAAAGGCTCTTCCGAAAGGTGTGTATCACACTTAAATACTGTCCTGATTTTCTGTTCCGGAAAAGCTTTGCTGTCACACTGACACACACGCATAGTGAAAAGGTCCACATGTACACCGGGCTTTGTATGAGGCTGTGTAAGCTAAGAGAACCAGCAGAGTCCGTAATGACTAACCAGGCTGTTTTTGAGCAGAATCTAAAGACTGCATCATAAACTTGAGTTATGGATGGGTGAAATTTGAGAATGATGACTCTGTGACAGTTGTGCCTCACAGCTCTGCAACACATTTCCACAACACAGCTCGAGAACGCAGTCCTGCCACATGAGCATTACGGCTCTGACAGGCCTGTCACCCAGTTCCACTACACAGCTTTTCCACACAGTTTGACCTCATCACTCTTCCACAGAGTCTGAACACATTTCTGTCACACTTCACCTTATATGCACGAATACAGTTCTACCGAACAGCTTTTCCACACAGTTTGACCTCATCACTCTTCCACAGAGTCTGAACACATTTCTGTCACGCTTCACCTTACAGCACGAATACAATTGTACCAAACAGTTTGACCTTATTGCTCTACCATAGAGCATTACCGCATTTCTATCACACTTTAACTCACAGCGTGAATACAATTCCACCACACAGATCTACCATGGGTATAAGAATATAACTTTGCTCTAAAATATGGGTTAAATACATGTTTTTCAACAAGCATTGTACTCATTTGTTGTTGATAACATGAAGTGAAATGCGCTGCCTGATATGGTCTCATGCAGTGATATTCCCTAAGCTAAATGTCATCTTATTGTTTGGAAAAAGAGCTATATTCTGAAGGTCGCTCTGTACTGTATCTTGTTTGCAAATGCAGTGAACTGTGCATATGCAGCTTTAATGAAGTGTGAGAAATGCTTTGGGTGCTGATGATGTTCTTGTTGTGTGTAGATTGGAAGCAGGAGCAGCGTGTATTCTCCAGAGAGCAGCGTAAGAAAGACTGGCTCCTATATATATGAGGAATTTATGCCAACAGATGGCACAGATGTGAAGGTACGTTATCACTTAGAGTGGATGTCTTCCCCTGTATGGATTCATTTATGTACCAGCACTACACAGTAAACTAATCATTTTGCCATAAGAATATACTCACCCTCTTAGACCTCTCACATGACATTCCTGTTTAGGTAGGCGTTTAAAGCACAGACTTGGCTCCGTGACTGAGGTTCGGCAGCTATTTGCCTATGTTTGTTTGTTCAGGTTTCCTCCTGTTAAAGGGTTTTTCCTCTCCATGCTGCAGCACTAGGCTTTGAGCGGGCTTTTAAAATGCACTCTGTGTGGTAAAGTAGGTTTCTCTTCATTCAATGGAGCATATTTGCATTTCAACCCAGGTGTACACTGTAGGGCCTGATTATGCCCATGCCGAGGCTCGGAAATCTCCCGCCCTGGACGGGAAGGTTGAGCGGGACAGTGAGGGGAAAGAAATCCGCTACCCCGTCATGCTCACGGCCATGGAGAAACTGGTGGCACGGAAGGTGTGCCTGGCATTTAAGGTCAGAGACTTCTTTTTTTAATAGTCAGTGTGGTCCTGCATTCAGACCGGTACAGCGCAGTCTTGCTCTGCTTTCCTCATGGCATTTATGAAATGTTTCATTTATTCATTGTGTCTCTGTCTGTCGCAATGCAGCAAACAGTGTGTGGGTTTGACCTCTTGCGAGCAAATGGACACTCATACGTGTGTGATGTCAATGGCTTTAGCTTTGTGAAGAACTCCATGAAGTACTATGATGACTGTGCAAAAATTCTTGGGTAAGCCAGTTTAGTTTCTTTGAATTTATAGGGGTTTTTTTTGTTTTTTTTAATTTAAAGACCTTACATATTATAATTTTGCTCACATTGAAGATTAATATCTAAAGCTTAATCAAAAGTCACCTTAAAGGCTATGTGTAGTTTTTAACTGCGACCTATTGATTTTTGTGGGGTTGTGTGTGTGTTTGTGTTTGTGTGTGTGTGTGTTTGTGTTTTCAGGAACATCGTGATGAGGGAGCTGGCTCCCCAGTTCCAGATTCCCTGGTCAATCCCCACTGAGGCTGAGGACATTCCTATTGTCCCCACCACGTCAGGCACCATGTAAGCACACTCCACCTCTACACATCCATATAGACTCTACTGTTCCTATCACATCAGGCACCATGTAAGCACACTACACCTCCACACTTTCATATAGACTCTACTGTTCCTATCACATCAGTCACCATGTAAGCACACTACACCTCTACACATTCATATAGACTCTACTGCTCCTATCACATCAGGCACCATGTAAGCACACTACACCTCCACACATTCATATAGACTCTACTGTTCCTATCACATCAGGCACCATGTAAGCACACTCCACCTCTACACATCCATATAGACTCTACTGCTCCTATCACATCAGTCACCATGTAAGCACACTACACCTCCACACATCCATATAGACTCTACTGTTCCTATCACATCAGGCACCATGTAAGCACACTCCACCTCTACACATCCATATAGACTCTACTGCTCCGATCACATCAGGCACCATGTAAGCACACTACACCTCTACACATTCATATAGACTCTACTGCTCCTATCACATCAGGCACCATGTAAGCACACTACACCTCCACACATTCATATAGACTCTACTGTTCCTATCACATCAGGCACCATGTAAGCACACTCCACCTCTACACATCCATATAGACTCTACTGTTCCTATCACATCAGTCACCATGTAAGCACACTACACCTCCACACATTCATATAGACTCTACTGTTCCTATCACATCAGTCACCATGTAAGCACACTACACCTCCACACATTCATATAGACTCTACTGTTCCTATCACATCAGGCACCATGTAAGCACACTCCACCTCTACACATCCATATAGACTCTACTGTTCCTATCACATCAGGCACCATGTAAGCACACTACACCTCCACACATTCATATAGACTCTACTGTTCCTATCACATCAGTCACCATGTAAGCACACTACACCTCTACACATTCATATAGACTCTACTGTTCCTATCACATCAGGCACCATGTAAGCACACTACACCTCTACACATTCATATAGACTCTACTGTTCCTATCACATCAGGCACCATGTAAGCACACTCCACCTCTACACATCCATATAGACTCTACTGTTCCTGTCACATCAGGCACCATGTAAGCACACTCTACAGATCTATACACCTCCATAGATCTATACAGACCATAGCACACTGCGGCTCAACTGGTCCATATAGACTCTACTGCTTCCAGCCCTGTCTAAAGCCTTGTCTGCAGAACTGATCCCAGCACATACAGCTAACACATCCAAAACAGTGTGTATGTCAGTGGAATGTGAAGTGATTTAATGATAAATGACTGCTGTGTTCTGACAGGATGGAGCTACGCTGTGTGATTGCCGTGATCCGGCATGGAGATCGCACGCCCAAACAGAAAATGAAGACAGAAGTGAGGAATCCCATGTGAGTTCGGACAAGCCATTACTGTCTTTGTGTAGGAGTCTTGATTCATGAAGAATGCCTGAAACATAAAGAATACTTTTTTTTTTTTTTAAACCAGGTTTTTTGAGTTGTTTGAAAAATATGGTGGATATAAAACCGGTAAACTGAAGTTGAAGAAGCCCAAGCAGCTTCAGGTTGGTGTGATTAGTGTGTGTGTGTGTGTGAATCTTTTTTTGTGTGTGTGTCTTTGATAAATGTGTTTTATTCCGGTTGTGTGTAATGCGTCTGCTTGCTGTAATACTGCAGATGGTCAGGGTGTAACTAATGAGTTATATTTTGTGTCTACATTTGTCTTTGACTGTGTATGAGTAGTGTGTAGTATATTGGGTGTGTGGTATATTGACGCTGTGCTAACTCTAGTGAGCCTGTGTATTGGTTTGCTTGTGTGTACATATATGCATAGTGTAATGTTAGTGCATGCTAACTGTATTGAGTCTGTGTATGATTTGTGTCTCATAGGAGGTGCTGGACATTGCAAGGCAGTTGCTGGCAGATCTGGGCCAGCACAATGACTGTGAGATTGAAGAAAAAAAGTCTAAACTTGAGCAGCTGAAGACGGTTCTTGAGATGTGAGTGATAGATGGATACTAGGCCACTGTATCTGGAACACACCTTTTTCCACAGAGAATACATACTCTTTTGGAACTTTTATTCCAATAAAAATAACACGCATACTTTAAGATGTAGGCCTTTTATTTCAAACTGTCCTCCCCAATAAGAATCACTGATCAGTTCGAGGCTTAAGATTGTGTTTTCTCTCTATGTCACCTTGACTCAGTGTATGTGCTTGGCCACCTACTACGGAAATCTGTTATTGGAGCGTTTTCTTATTGGCCAAGATGTGCATGTAACATGAAGGAAGGATGCTGTCAATTGGTTGCTCAGTTGCTCAGTTCGACAACGTGGAATCTGGGTTTTCTTTTTTCTTCTGCTTTACTGAGACAGAATGCTGTGTGTTATTTGTGCAGGACACAATGACACAGAGAGGTTGCAAAGCGAGGAACAGTGGTATTGTCTTTCTAAATTGTCTTCAGAAGGTGGTTATGTATCGGTGACCGCTTGGGAACGGCCCTGGATCTATTCCTGAGCACCTGCTCTGGCTGGTCAATAAAGTTGTTATCCGAGATGCGTGACCGAGATCAAGAATGTGAGAGCAAGATGGAGGCCGGTGGAGTAGGCTGTACAATTGCACTGTTAACCTCCAGTAAGCCCCCCCCCCTCCTTTTGTTTCCAATCCATTCCCAGGTACGGGCACTTCTCTGGAATTAACCGAAAAGTGCAACTAACCTACCTTCCTCATGGACAACCTAAAACATCCAGTGAAGAGGAAGGTAAGAGAGAGATGTGTGTTTCTGTTGATCTGAATGAAAAACCGTACTAACAGTAACCCACTGCTCATTCATTTTGAAGCTTTGCTTTATGGTGATTGCATTTGTGTGTTGTCTTCAGACAGTCGTAAGGAGGGCCCGTCCCTGTTGTTGGTGCTGAAGTGGGGTGGAGAGCTGACTCCAGCGGGCAGGGTACAGGCTGAGGAGCTGGGCAGAGCGTTCCGTTGCATGTATCCTGGAGGTCAAGGTAGAGTCCTCAACTTTTGTCCTCCTTAACTGCACCATATATACGTGTATGTGTATATATATATATACACACGCATGCGCACACATATTGAATACTGAAATCCCGTTTCGTGGCAGAGCAGCTGTGGCCTTGTACTCTGTTCATTCATGCAGCTGTGCTGATTGTCTCTGTTAGTGGAAGGTCAGGGTTAGTGTCTTTAGCTTCATGCTTCCCTAACTTCATGCCTCCCTAACTATTAATGTGGCCTTGTGTACACAGTCCCCGTGCCCTTAGCAGCGACCTAATTCAGCTACATAATAATTCATCTGTATTAATGACACTGCACATTGATATATGACATACATAGCTGCTGAAATAGAAATATAATAAATGTCATTCCGAACTGGTTTTATCTGAAGCCTTGTTTTTTCAGTGCAGTCTGAAATAGGAATCCTTTGACTTTTTTTTCCTTTTTAAGAGGTTTGAAATTTTTTGTTCTTTCATCATTTTTTGACTCAGAGGTTATTATTAATTTTTCCTTACTCTTTAACAGCAAACCTAAGATTAACTTCACAGACACTGTTCACATTACTATCAGGTTTCATCATCTCTATATTAAACATCCTTATTTCTCTATCTGCTTTGTGAATGAAAAAGGTTCTTTACAGTGTTATATTTAAGGTTATTTGAGGAACCGCATTAGCATTTTACTTTATAATATTTCATTTCAGTGAGTCTGGCAGCATATTTCAGTAGATTGTAATCAGAGTGCCATCAGAATACTGGACACTTTTATTGAATTGAACACCTATACTGAACGTGTCACATAAAATGTATGATTCAGTAACCTTGTAGAAATATTTGACTTCTCATTGACTAAAAAAAAGAAAACTCCACATTTTCTGTTAATCTGCCTCTTCCTCTTCTGCTCTTCATGACTTGTAAATTGGCCAGTAGATGCGAATCCATGGGACGTGAGTGCCCTTGTGACTGTGGTAAGAAGGGGTGTGGAGACTTCTACCTGAATGAACTGCGCTCACACACTTAATACACCCATTGCACTAACTGCACATCATATAACAGCATCAGAGGTCAGAACAGGAGAAGTGTATAATGAGATTGGACTTTATTATAACGAAATGTCTGTAGAATGACAGTAGATCTAAGAAATAACAACAGTCTACAGTGCTTTGCTTGTTAACAGGTAGTTGATAGTCAGTTCCCTACAACTTCCTGTTTTTTTGTTGTTTTTTTTTGGTTTGTTTTTTTTTTTGTTTTTTTGGGGGGGGGGGGCAGGGATTGGCTTAACTGGGAGTTAAAAGCTAGGTCATGTGAAAGGGATAGAGAAAATATTAAAGAGTGTTAAATGAGTAGTATTGAAAGATAGAGGTTTAAAATGTCAGAGCCTGACACATACCAGTAAATTAAAAAATGTCAGAATACCCTCAAAAAAATGTTAGAACCATCTATTCAATAATGTAGTAGTGTGTTATGGTGTATGATATATTAGTTTTTCATTAGTTTGCTGAAAAAAATGAGGTCTTGTTTCTCTGAAGGAGTGATATAGAAGTGTCTTTGTGTACTTTGTGTTTTTAAAGACTGCTAAAGTATATTATGCTATGCATTAAGAATATTTTTGGTTATGTGTGTATTTAATCATAATTTGTTTATTTGGGAAATGGTACTGTCTGAAACAGCTGCATTGGTTTTTGGTTTTCTCTGGGGAATGATCTGTGAGTCACAGTAAGTTTGAAGCAGCCTTTTAAGGACAGTCAGTTAAGTTCAGCCTGTTCAGGGGCAGAAGTTGGGTCACAGTACTGGGGGGGGGGGGGGCTGTGTAAGGTTCTCCTGATTCTTTAGTAAGCCTGTATTTATCTGGATGGTATTTGTGGGAAATGTTCCAAATTTTATTTTTGAAATATTTCAGCATTTCAGATGGGCAGCCCTGAAGTTGTAATTACAACCTTTTTATTCTTTGCAAAATTTAAAAAAAAAAAAAAAAAAAGAGTGAGAAAGCAAAACAAGGGAGTTATTATGCCTTATCACCAGATGTACAAATGTAACACTAAACCGTCTCAGAGTTTTTGTTTTTCTGTAGTTCTTTGTTGTGTCCAGAGCTGTCTGGGGTGCATAAATCTTTTGTGATCATGCCTGTTGTAAAAACTCAGTATAGTAATAGTATGAGTTTAATGAGAAGATTTGACTAATGCATGAGTGAGACCTTAAGTTGGATTAGCTTGTGTTTGTTTATGTTTGGAGCTCATTGTCCTGCTATATCCTTGCATTGTAGGGGATTACGCTGGGTTCCCTGGATGCGGCCTACTACGTCTGCACAGCACCTACCGCCATGACCTGAAGATCTACGCCTCTGATGAGGGCAGAGTTCAGATGACCGCTGCTGCCTTCGCTAAGGTACTATCACTACACCTCTGACTGAAATTAAGTTGAAAGCCTTTGAACTTTCGATTTGGATTGAACAATGTGGCCAGCAAGTGAGTCCACATAGTTAATGCCAGCACTTAAGCCTGTGATTAATCTCTTGGTTAGAATCGAGAATAGAGTGGTGTTTCCCCTGATTAGTCTTAGTGGCTAGTTAGTAGTTCTGGGTATGCCTGCTGTTAGTTCTGATGGTTAGTCCCATTGGTTAATCATTTGGATCGTGACAAATTCCTGTGATTACTCTTCATTGTTTTCTTCCTAGGGCCTGTTGGCACTGGAGGGTGAGCTGACGCCCATCCTGGTACAGATGGTGAAGAGTGCCAACATGAATGGGCTTCTGGATAATGACATCGACTCCCTGAGTGGGTGTCAGCATCGAGTCAAAGCCAGACTTCATGAGATCATGCAGAAGGATCAGGACTTCACAGAGGAGGATTTTGACAGGGTAATATCACGTCTCCTGATGATCCGTGTCAAATTAAGGACCATACAGATATTTATCGTGACGTTGATTGCTTTATTCATTTTATTGAGTGTTTATAGCTTCAGACAGTGAAAAATGATTTGGCTCAGTGAACCCTCTGTTTATCTGGATCCTATTAAAAGAACGAGTCAGACAGGGCAGAGCTGGAGGGGTAAGACCACTGGAGCTCTGACAGCTGAATCCCCTTTTTGAAATCGTTGTTTGCTCTATGTTTCATTTCCCCAGCTGGCTCCGACCTGCAGCTCGTCGTTAGTGAACTCAATGAAAGTTGTCGAGAACCCAGTGCAAACCTGTGACAAGGTCTATGCCCTCATCCAAAGCCTCACCTCTCAGATCCGCAAGAGACTCGAAGACCCCAAATCTGCAGGTCAGCTGTTGTTCCTGTTACTGTTTCAAGTGATTAAAAAAAATCTGTGTAACGTAAGTCTGAATAGTGGCCTTTGCACATTAGGCACAATAATGGTAAAGATTGACCTCTGAATTATTTCACAGGGAGAATTTACATTAGGCAGCAATTTATTATTTCACTGTTGGTGAAACATGTGGTTTGGATAAGTTTTCAGTCAGCAAGCAGGATTCAGAGGCTGTATGACTATGTCTCCATGTTTTCTTATTTTGTTCGGCATAGCAAAACATAACAAGGTCCTGTCAACTCGTTGGGTTTCATTATAATTTGTCCTCCTCATAAAAACTTTTAAAAAGTGATATTATGAAGTTTTGTCATTAAGAAATGGTGTTCCATTGCTTATGTTCTTCAACAGACCTGCATCCACTAATGTATCATCTTCTAGTTGTTTCTTCACATCTTAATCAAATCATGAAATGTTCGATTTTACTATAAAGTGCATCAGCAAGGGACTGCGTACATTAATTCTATAGTTTGTACAATTTATTTTTGATGAGTCGCTCGTGTTTTGTCATTGAATGATAAGGGGAAAAATTGACTGAAAATGGTCAGAAAGATCATTCTTATTACCGTTTTTGTTCTCTTTTGTCTACCGGTATTTCCTTTTTCTCTGTACGCTATCAAATCAAAATACTTTTCTTTTAACATCTCTTATTATCATCAAGTTTACAAGTGTGAAAATCTTTTAAAAATCTATTTTTTTTTCCTCACAGACTTGCAGCTGTATCACAGTGAGACCCTGGAGCTGATGTTGCAGCGCTGGTCCAAACTGGAGCGGGATTTCCGCATGAAGAGTGGCCGTTACGACATCAGCAAGATCCCAGACATCTACGACTGCGTGAAATATGACGTCCAGCACAACAGCTCTCTGGGCCTGGAGGACACGTTGGAGCTGTTCACGCTCTCGCGAGCTTTAGCTGACATCATCATACCTCAGGTACTCTCTCAGAGACAGTGACATCATCATACCTCAGGTACTCTCTCAGGGACAGTGACATCATACCTCAGGTACTCTCTCCGAGACAGTGACATCATCATACCTCAGGTAATCTCTCGGAGACAGTGACATCATCATACCTCAGGTGCTCTCTCAGGGACAGTGACATCATCATACCTCAGGTACTCTCTCAGAGACAGTGACATCATCATACCTCAGGTACTCTCTCAGGGACAGTGACCTCATCATACCTCAAGTACTCTCTCAGAGACAGTGACATCATCATACCTCAGGTACTCTCTCAGGGACAGTGACATCATCATACCTCAGGTACTCTCTCAGAGACAGTGACATCATCATACCTCAGGTACTCTCTCAGAGACAGTGACATCATCATACCTCAGGTACTCACTCAGGGACAGTGACCTCATCATACCTCAGGTACTCTCTCAGAGACAGTGACATCATCATACCTCAGGTACTCTCTCAGAGACAGTGACATCATCATACCTCAGGTACTCTCTCAGAGACAGTGACATCATCATACCTCAAGTACTCTCTCAGAGACAGGCTGGTAAATGCCCTCTGCCTAATTATTTACAAATACCAAACCGTCTCTGTCCATTACAGTATAGAGCAGTATTAGAGCATGGGTTTGGAATGTCAGATTATGACTCTCCATCCCTCTAATGTTTTTACGCTCTTGTGCTGACCTTGGATGAATTTCGATAGCTGCATTAAGCTTTCATTAAGAGTAACATGAGTCCTTTCAAAGGGCAAAATCTGTGTTTTTCTTTTAGATCAGATCAGCGGTATAGTCAGCTACTAGTGAGACGTCTGTGTAGTCTCTTATCGTAGCCAGGCAGTCAGAAGCTGCTGTTTGCTGAAACCTCTGATCCTATGATGAATGATGAATGAGAGCAGACAGAGTGTGTGGTGGCAGTCTAGTCAGCTTCAGTCTGAGTTTGACCATCTGTCCGTCACAGTAAGGCCCTGTCTTTCTGTCAGCTGGTTCATAGGCAGGCTAAAACCTGCCGGACCAGTGTTAATGCGCTGTGTTCTTGTGCACTGCGACTCTGCAGGAATATGGCATCAGTAAAGTGGAGAAGCTGAACATTTCGTATGCATACTGCCTCCCACTCATCAAAAAAATCCAGCTAGACCTGCAGAGGACCCACGAGGATGAGTCTGTCAATAAGCTTCACCCTCTGTGAGTGTGTGTCCTGTACTGCCAACTCCCTTTCTCTCTCACACACTCCCAAGCCTGCCCTTTTTATAGCCTAATACTGTCATGCTGCTATTCTTATAGTTCATCACTATGTGTGTGTGTGTGTCTGTGTCTGTGTGTCTGCATGTCTATCTGTCAGGTATTCCCGTGGAGTTTTGTCCCCAGGCCGGCATGTACGAACACGACTGTATTTCACCAGTGAGAGTCATGTCCATTCTCTGCTTAGTATCTTCCGCTACGGAGGTCTGCTGGATGTAAGTGAAGAGCCAAAGACAGAAAGAGATAAACACAGTGATGGTGAGATAGAGAAGGCTGTCATCAGGCTCTGTGTGTGTGTGTGTGTGTGTGTGTGTGTTACAGGAGGAAAAGGATCAGCAGTGGAAGCGTGCCATGGACTATCTAAGTGCTGTTTCTGAGCTGAACTACATGACTCAGATTGTCATCATGCTTTATGAGGACAACAACAAGGTACAGTGTGTCCTTCTCCAGAATGTCCCGCCACATAAACCACAAATCCCGTCTGGATCAAAAAGGCATTGGAACTATGTGAATGGCCACACCCTGCCCCAGTACTTTTACATGGCCCTGTTATGTTGTGTCTATTTCTAAGAAAACTGTAGTTATTAAAGTGCTATCTGGACTGACTATGCTGAAGCAATTCCAAAGAAGCAACCCATGAATGAGTCTTTGTCAGAACTGCCATCTGTTGGATTTATTAAGAGAGCAAAATTACAAGGAAAGGGAGCGATGAAGAGATTTGGGACTATGGCCCCATCACTTAAACACTTCAAGTGTTTCTCTGACTCTGACCCAAACACAAAAGCGAACAGTGTGTTATCTCTTGACTTCCGAGAAACGCGGGACCCATGTCACCCCCTTATTCGTGAATTAACCTTTAAAATGGTCTCTGGAACGTTCCGCAGGATCCCTCTTCGGAGGAGCGTTTCCACGTGGAGCTGCACTTTAGCCCCGGGGTGAAAGTGTGTGAGGAGGAAAATGCACCAATGGGCTTTGGGTTCAGACCTGCCTCTGCAGAGGTAAGCAATCTTCACACTCTCTCTCTCTCTCACTCTCTCTCTCTCTCTCTCTCTCTCTCAGCCTTCCAAGATGGTCATTACAACAGACGAGAGAGGTGAAGTTTGCTTAATGTTTGCATGCCTCTCTGTTCTTGTCCGTGCGCATGTGGGTGCGTGTGCGTGTGTGCGCTTGGCATAGAACGAACAGAAGCAGACAGATCCTGGTAGTTTGGAGAATCTTGTACGTGATGAAGTGGACCGGGCAGTGCCATTGTCAGAACCCGTCAGTACACAGAAGAGATCTCCGCTCATACGCAACCGCAAAACTGGTTCCATGGAGGTAAACGCATAAACACTGACTGCTCTACTATTACTGCAATACTGATTACATCAGGATTCAAGACCCTCTTCAGTGAGCTTCAAGGTTTTTTCTGCTTTTTATCTGTTTTGCAAAATGAGGTTTACTTCTGCAAAATGGTTTCATGTATAAAAATGATATGAAAGCAGAAGTAAATGTTAAGAATGATGTATTTCTGTTTTTGCATTCATGATGTACCAAGGGTTTGTTACTAACGTTACTAATGTAAAAAATAGAAATATGTTTTGAAAATCTGCGACATCATGTCTGCTGGAGTTTGGAAGTTTGGCAGTTGGAGCTCTCATAACAGTGTCTGTGATATTTATGCTCTTATGGGGTGTCTTGTATGTGCATGCTTCTAAATATGGCAGGGACTGCTTTCTTTGTGGTGTACATGTCAGAGCCAGTAGGATTCTTTCACAGCAGGCACAAGTTTCAAAGTTTTTGTAGTGAAAGGAGATGGTGAGGTGGGATATCTTGGTGTTTGAGAAAGTTTTTGAGTGTGTGGAATTAGCCCAGCCCAAAAATGTTGTCTCTGGAACCATGGCTGTGCTCTGAGCCTGTCAGACAGCTGTGTTTGCGGTTTCAGGCCTACTCACTTATCTCATGCAAGAGGAAGGCTTGGTGGTTTAAGAGGGGTACCTAAGTGTGTGTGTGTGTGTGTGTGTGTGTGTATGTGTGTGTGTGCCTGTGTGTGTGCGGGTGTGTATGTTTGTCTGCAGGTCCTGTCAGAAACCTCGTCCTCTAAGGCTGCAAGCTATCGTCTCTTCCCCTCATGCTCTCGCCAGTCCCCGGAGATGAAGCAGAGTGGATTAGGTTGGTGTCACCTTTCTGTTTTTCAGCTATAGCTCCACGTTTTCCTGCTGTCAGGAAAACACAAGGATGGTGCTCAGAGTTCAAACTGCCGAGTGACCTTGGAATTCTGAATCCCTATTGAGCACTCAAAAACAGTTTAATCAGAGTTGAGTTTCATTGGGAGTGGTATGTATGTTAAAAGGTTTTAGCCTGCACCATTTTACATACGGTCACAGATATTTACAGTGGAGCCCCTTTTGCAAATGTAGTTCTGTCTGATTTAACGATGGAAAGACTTAATAAAACGAAGAGATTTAGTCATAATTTAACTATTGGGCAAGCCTTAAAAAACAATGGGCAACAGACAACTCCATGTGCACAGAGTTACATATATATGTGTGTGTGTGTGTGTGTGTGTGTGTGTGTGTGTGTGTGTGTGTGTGTATATATATATACACACACACACACACACACATACATACACACAAACATACATGGTATTATCTGTGTATATATACACACACACATACACACACACAGTGTGTGTATATATATATATATATATATATATATATATATATATATATATAAAATACCAAAATATGACCTTTAGTGAAATTAAAAAGCATGCAGACTAAAATACTTTCCGTATGGTCCAACTACAAGAATGCAGTTTCACATAAAACTTAATTATACTAACAAAGTAAAAGAAAACAAGCAACTAAGATTTTAACAAAGTTGAATTTCATAGACGTGCTTCATTTACACAGGTTATTCCACACCCGGTTAGACCAACCTCAGCGGTTAAGACTGCAGGGTGGAATTTTGTAAGCACACAATGAGTGCTCAGTCAGTGAATTAATCTGCGGAGGAGACAAATTTGCACTCTCATCAGCTGCAAATATTGGTGATTCCTTTCGACCCAAAAAGCCCCTGATATCCCATAACCTTATATTTAAGACTGATTTCTCAACGAAAGTTGGAATATATTCTCCCTTCTTTCATATTCTGTCTGGTCTCCGGTGGTTTGACCAATGAAGTGAATGCAGGTTACATTCTAATGTAGACCAATGCAGTTTAACTGGCATTCTGTCTGTGACATTCTAATGTAGACCAATACAGTTGAACTGTCATTCTGTCTGTGACATTCTAATGTAGACCGATATAGTTTAACTGGCATTCTGTCTGTGACATTCTAATGTAGACCGATACAGTTTAACTGGCATTCTGTCTGTGACATTCTAATGTAGACCGATACAGTTTAACTGGCATTCTGTCTGTGACATTCTAATGTAGACCGATACAGTTTAACTGGCATTCTGTCTGTGACATTCTAATGTAGACCGATACAGTTTAACTGGCATTCTGTCTGTGACATTCTAATGTAGACCGATACAGTTTAACTGGCATTCTGTCTGTGACATTCTAATGTAGACCGATACAGTTTAACTGGCATTCTGTCTGTGAGTTTCCATGTGACCGAAGCTCACGTAGGTCTAATGGATTTAGCGTTTGTCAGTCATCAGCAATTAACATCCCACTGACGTAAGTGAAGGTAATTGAGATGGTGGATGGTTAAAATAAGTGCACGTGATGTGGTGTCGAACTAACAGCCTGCTCTAACCCCACAGGCTCACAATGTGCAGGACTCTTCAGTACTACTGTCCTTGGGGGGTCCTCTAGTGCCCCCAACCTGCAGGACTACGCACGTACACATCGCAAAAAATTCTCCTCTGGCAGTTTGTCCTATAAAGACGGTATGTTTCCCCCAGACCCGTTTAACCTGTTGTTTAGACAAAATGTGGGAATTTGCAGAGGTCATTCTACACACACAGAGCACTGTTAGATATGTTGAGGGTAGACTTTTTTTTTTTTTTTTCTATTTCAGAGTAGCAAAGTACACATTTATAAATGGAGTTCATAGTTTGTGTGGCTCACAGAGAAATGTGGAGTCCGTGTGTTGTTTTCATTCACTATCACGCAAAAGGTTGTGTGTGTAACCTGCTCATCTCTGTTCTCTCTCATTGTAAAGGGCCATATGTCTGTGTCCCTCAGTTTTACCTGCAGATTTAAATGTTGTTTTTTTTTGTTTTTTTTTTTTAGTTTTACTCACAGGCTTGACTGTATATGTTTTCAGATAATTATAATAACTGGAGGAAATTGCTTAGCTACTGAGTATGTCCCCACCATTTTGCCAATCTTTTTTTTATTTGGACTATGCATTGATGGTAGTGTTTTCAACTAGTTATTTATGACATCTGAGTTCTCTTTGAGAAACAGTATTTTCAGTGGATTCAGTTGTGAAATTCTTGTCTTTCTTGAGCGTTCTTTGATATTCGCTCTTTGAGCAGTGGTGTAGTCCACTAGATGTCAGCATGGAAGTGCGGATCCATGTTTTATTTTCCACCTGGGGTGGTCATTTTTAAGGCTGCGTTGAGAGTTTTGTGTGGAAAGTCTTTTTTTTTTTTTTTTTTTGTCTACATGTCATTTTGTCTCATTCGTCTGTGCATTTGCTCCTGTGTACGCCTTAAGGTTTGTGAAATGTGGATGTGAATGTTGTTCAGTGTGCAGGCACAGCCTGTTCTCATACTGATTTACACACAGTGGATTTGTCAGCCATCTCCTCATTTTCACCTCTGTCTACACCCGAATATACATCCCTGTACGCTTATCTTGTGTGGTGTGTGGTGTGTGGTGTGTGTGTGTGTGTGTGTGTGTGAGCTGTGTTAGTTGAGGGGGTGGGAATAAGCATTGTTCTCTGCATGCTTATGTGTTTTTTGCTGTTAATGAGGTGTTGATCAGTAAAGCGTTTTTTTTTTTTTCTCTCTCTTTCTTTTTTCCTGAGGCTGTGGGGTTGGGAGTCTTGTCTGCGGAGAAATCACTTTGACCTGTGCTCTTTCAGTAGAACTGCAGATAACTGAGAGGGATCGAATGGCTAGGGCTCTCTCTGGTTAATGAGTGTAATTTTTGTAAATACTGGATAGGATAAACAGCTTCAGTTTAAGGACTACGCATTACAAACACACATCAACACAGTAATCCAATGTGCACCACAATAAACAGCACTGTCATTATGTGTGATTCTGTCTGTCCTGGTGTCTCTCTGTTTATCAAATGTCAGAGCAAAGCTGTTAATTAATAAGGCTCTTCTGTCCTCAAAATATCACACTAGAACTGCAAAATGTTCCCTCTCGCTTACTCCCTATGTCATTCTGTAGAGCTAAAGCGTATAAAGTGGCAGTTAGCCCAGATTCTGCTGTGCTAATTATCCTGAATTATCCTATCATTAAAGCAAACCTAGTCTCCCCTCCCCAATCCTGTGCCAATGCCCTGTGGCAGATAGTAACACTAGTGACCTTTTCTATTTCCTCAGAGTTGTTGTCAATGCCGGCAGTAAAGCGATTTTCTGTGTCGTTTGCAAAGCATCCGACTAATGGTACGTCTGCTTCTTTCAAGTATTTCCACTTCTTTAACTTCCCTGGTCTTGCATGCCTGTGGAAAACGCCTTTTTTTGTTTTGTTTTTTTTTTTACCTTTTTATTTCACACCGCTCACTTCCATGTTTCTTCTAAACCATTAATGTTTCTTTGACTTTGTCCACTTGCCTGAGGCTACTCCCACTCTTTCGTCATTCATCCATGCTGTTTTGATCATCCATCCATCCTGTTTTGACCTCCTGCAAAAATGCACACTCTCACCCAGCGACTCAGTGTTTACAAGGGATAGACTATAGAATGTGGTGTGGGTGTGTGCATGTTGTGTACACATGTGCACGTGTGTGTATGTGAGAGAGAGAGAGAGAGAGAGAGAGAGAGGTAAAGCGTGTATAAATGTGTGTATGATATTGTGTGAACTAATTGAAAATGTGATCAGGTCTTCTTCTTGCCTAATTTGGTCTGCTTGGCTGACATTGAACATTACAATTTTATAACTGTTAAATATTTTTCTCTGAATTTAGAGTGGAATTTTCAGCAGTTTGAACTGATGGATTCACATTGATTTGCTAACAGGGACAGCTTCCAGGGAGAGCTTCCCTGCTTCCACTCACTGGTTTTGTTTTTATGTAAAAGTATTTCACTATACACTGAGATGAATGTGTTTGTGTCTGTTGGTGATGTCAGATGTGTTGATGTGCTACAGATCTCTGTTCATTGTCCTTCTGTAGTTGTGAAGGGGAAACAGTTGTGAATGTTTTGATGTTTTGTTTTTTGTGTGTGTGTGTGTGCGTGTGCGTGTGTGTGAGATGTAGGCTGAAGGCTGGCCTACAGAAACCCATTAGACATAATCACACGGAATGTAAACTGTCCATAATGATGATGTGTATAATGCACTGAGTTGTGTGGCATAGTTAGTGTGTGAATGAAGAGGGATTTGATTTGGTGACTCTCAGCAGAGGACGTTACTCTATGTCAGTGTTTTTTCTCTCGGTGATTTGTTCTCTGTGTAGATGGTACTGTGCATGTTTTGATACATTAAGGGAGAGACTCACATACACCTACACACACGTGCATACAGAGACCAGCACCCGGAGACCACACTACAGTTAAATCCCACACACTCCCAAACCACACAGCGCTTTAGAAATCCTCTGGAAATCAGGCCCAGTTTGTCATACTTTTCTCTCTGTTCTCCCTTTCATTTGGAAGGAATTAGAGCCTTGTCTCACTTTTCCCTTTCTTCTTACTGAGGAGTGGTACGTTACATTACAGACTTAACTGAGAAAGCTCTTAATTTCTGGAGTTCTGCTGGCAGGGTTGCCAGTGGTTACCTTTATATATGTTACATGTTGTGTCATAAAACACCTAACATGTCAATAAAATTAAACTCAGGAAATCGCATCATATATACCAGGAATTTAAGCTTGGCAGCCCTGCCTCTCAAGAACTGTCATACTTTGTGTGTGTGTGTGTGTGTGTGTGTGTGTGTGTGTGTTAACAGAGGGAGAAGAAGAGAGTGAGATTGTATCATCCTCAGTGTTTCACAGGAGCCATTTTGCCAGTGTGTGTAGTCAGAGTGAAAAACAGTCAGACATTGTCCTGCATGGAGTAATTTCATCGGTAAGACTGATACGACAGCTTTGAAGGGTTTTAAATAAATCATGATCAGAAATCATGTGGTGTAGAGTGATTTTCAGGTTCTTACTCTGGTGTTTTCTCTGGCAGAGTGTTTTTAGTGTCTAGGTTTAGTCTCGGATTGCTCTTGTTTACTACCTCTGTCTTCTCTTTGAGAAACAGTATTTCAGGACAGTCCATGTTAACTGGGCTGACACTGGCCGTGCATTGGAGGATGGCCGCCTCAGTATTTATTTATTTATTCATTTATAAAGTCTTAAATAAAAGCTCACAAAGTGTCAGAGATTGGCAGGAAGATAGGGACGGTTCACTTATTGTTCTCTAACCAGTTTTGTATTGAAATTCCTCTAGATTTTTCTAGTTAGTTGTAAGGTGTTGAATTGGTCTTAACTCTTGTGTTTATTGCTTTAGTGGCATGTTAATGTTATGAATATCATCCAGATGAACTGAGGGTCTAAAAGAGCTGGACTGGGTTTGGTTTGATATTCAGCTGTGTTCACTTTAGGGACGCAGGACGACTCCTTCGCATTGGACATTAGAGCATCTCTGTGGTGGGCTGGAGCAGGTAATAATTAGTCCACCAACAGGCTCACCTGGATTCAGTGAATGGACGTGACTGAACTAAAATTGTGTGACGTGCACGTCAAATGGGCCTGTGACCCACTTTGACACTCTACAGGAGTGCTGGTGTGCTGACTGCCGTGCTGTTTCTCCCCGAAATTCAAACTGTGGATTTCCAGCATGTATGTTTTGATAATTATTTAAATGGTCCTAGTTGAGGAATGCTCCTTTTTGGTGCTCTCGCTCCATGCTCTGGACTAGAGAGTTGTCATGGAGTGTCACCTCTGGAGAATGTTATTTGAATGTCTTTGAAGAGGAGCATAAATGTCTAACGTTACAGGCATGATGACTACATGGGAGCGGTGGAATTTTCGCCGCCGGTTTTTTAGATGGAGCGCCGCACTGTCCATGCGTGTGAATGAATGATTTGTCTTAAGCCGTGTCTCTGCTAGGAGTGAATAGGTCAAACTGTTGATTGATCTCCAGTGGCATTTGACTGAAGACAGACCACTGCTCTGTGGGCATGTGTGAGCCAGTGAGACTGTCAGTGTCCCCCACCCCCACACCCCCACCCCCACACCCCACTCTGTCCTGTTCTTCCTCGCTCTACCTCTTCTTCCTTCAGAACCCCTGGAGGAGCACCACGTTGCCACGCTGCTGCGGCGTTTCTCCACTGATCCGTCCCTCAGCCGCCCACTTTCTCTGGACAGCACTTTGGCACACCATCTCAATCAATGCTCCTACCACCTCCGTCTCTTCCGCAACTGGTTAATCTCCGGCAAGGACCCGCTAGAGTATCTCTACGGTCAGCCTGCAGCCTCTCTCTGTCTCTCTCTCAGGCTGCCAGCACACTGATCTACGCTTGAGTGCTGCTCCCATACAGCATGCCATGCTTTCAGTCTAAAGCTGCTTACCTCAAGTCGTTTTGGTTTTGGTTTTTTGGTTTTTCGACCAGTGCATATTAACTTGTAGACTCTGTAAAGATTGTATTGGTTTTTATTTTAGAGTAACGAACCATGTATTTGAGAGTATTCTATGCATTGGGTTATGTTGGATGGTAATTAAGTTTGCTAGCTGGCTGGAAAAAACCCTGGCCGGGTGCATCGGCAGTTGCATGTTAGTGGCGATCTCGTTTTGATTCTCCGTAATGCTTGATGTTTGAGTTCTGACTGGTTTTTGCATGTTTGGAGAGATATACAGACAGAGGTGCATGCATAAATTTTGCAGTCATTTGTGAAAAACTGGCAGTATGATGAACTGATAATGGAAGTAGCTGTTTGTGGAGACCACAGAGATGACAGAGAAGAGGCAGGAAGAGAGGCTGATGTGCTTATGAAAAAGAAGCTGTAGTTAGGCGTGTACAGTTGTATGTATTGTAGCGACTAGAAAATATAAAGTCATGTCCAGTTATTAGCTCTGTAGACAGACCAGTGAAAAGGGATTATGTGGCATGTGTCGGACAGAATGACCAGTAAAGATGTCTGGTTTGACCGAGAAACCCTTTCTTTACTACAGCGTTAGATTGGTACTAGACACACGCCACATTCCAGAAGTTGCTGTTTTAAGCCTCGGTTGAGTCAGTATGTAGCTTTTTGCCCTTAACGCTAAACTCAGTGGTACGTCCTGTATGGCTGTAGTGTTTAGTGCATGTATGTAATGGAGAAACATTGGAGAAATGTCCAAATTCACTCTCTCATCTCAGCATTTTTCCCATCCATCCTCCATTTCCATCCTTCAGAATTCACGTCCCCTCATTGAATTTCTCTTCTTTATAGTTTGTCGTCCATCCTATATGCTAACACTTCTCCAGTTAAATATGATGTCCCCCTAATGGTTGCCAGTATGGGCTGGGTCGGGTTAAGTTGTTTTTCTTTTTACAGTTTGGACAAATCCCCCCCCCTACATTTGTAATGTAAAATATACATGAAACGGATAATATATTTGTCTTCTTTCATAAAATGTGTACAGTTATGCCTTGTTTGTACTGTTTGCAGCTACTATATATTCTGAAAGTGAAATGTGCCTTTTGTTTGAGTGTGGTCTCATGCTAACCTGCCTGTGTGTTATCCTCTAATTTATATGGTGGTTTGCAGACAGATGAATGAATGGGATCAGACTACAGAAATATGAAGTCATAACTTCTATTTGTACACAGTTGCAAGGAATGTGTGGGTTATGTTGTACAGTGTTCGATTTAGGTTGGTGATACATAGATCAAAAGGGTGTGTATGTGATACATGTACAGTAAGAGTGTGCTGTGGTTGAGTTTTACAGGTGAAGGAAATGTGAATGAGTTGATGAGTGGACAAGTTAAGCTTCCTCAGTAAGGCTCTTTGGGTGGCATATTCCTCAGAGCTGGTATGAGGAATCACCTTTACACACACTGATATGTGTCTGTTTGTGGTGTATGTGTGTGTGTCTGTCTGTTTGGGGTCTGTTTGTGTGTGTTGGTGTGTATGTGTATGTGTGTGTCTGTGTGTGTGTGTGTGTGTGTGTGTGTGTGTGTGTGTGTGTGTGTGCGTGTGCGTGCGCGCGTGCGTGTGTGTTTTCTGTTTGCAGGGTTTGAAGGCTGCTCTATGGTGCCCTCCATCTACCCTCTGGAGACACTCCATAACTCTCTGTCACTTAAACAGGTGGATGAGTTCTTGACCACTGTTTGTGAGAACGCTGTGGATGCCCACAACAGGACCTCAAGAGGTACAAGTGCTCGTCCAAACTGCTCCCTACCCTAATAAATGTTGTGTTACCCTGTTTTATGCTCTGTATATGTGCGTGGGTAAATATATGTGTGTCTGATTGTGCGTTTTTGTGTGTGTGTGCCTGTGTGCTTTATCCTGAGTGTGACAGTGTGTGTGTGTGTGTGTGTGTGTGATATACACTCTGAGTGTGGCTCAGTGTGGGCGTGTAGGATAGGAATTCTCGGTGTGGTACTGTGGGTTACTCTGTTTTTCTGTGTTTGGTTTGGGACAGTCCTCTGTTATCTCAAATGGGTGTGCTCCTGTTTCCTGCAGCTCTCTCAGCAATGTTTGACAGTCACAATCCACCATGTATGGACGCATATCTTCCTCAGAGAGTGCTGTCTTCCTCTGTTTCTTTACGCCAACGGTCTGATCGCCCACCCTGGTGTGAGTGCACAGTCTTTTACAATCTGTAGTGCCCATGGGCTGTTTTCCCCTTGATTGGATCAAGAATTGTCTGAGCAGGGGAGTGTTTGGTTTACAGTGGCTATATAACAGATACATGTTGCATGCATGCTTTTTGTGTGTGTGTGTGTGTGTGTGTGTGTGTATGTGTGTGTTTTGTTTTGTTTTGTGTTGTATTATACAGATAGCAGCGGGCCCTCTAGCACAGTATCCAGTGCTGGCCCGTCCTCCCCAACTACAGCAGACACATCCCCGCGCTTCAGCTTCAGCGAGAAAATCTCCCTTACCCCTCAGAGCAGTGAGGAGGCTCACCTTGGACCTCACGCTACCAACCAGCCCACTTCGGTCACAAGCCATCCCCTCAGCCCACCCTCGGACGCCAGTCCAACCACTGAGCCCCCACCAACCGATGACCTGCTGTCTTCCAGTAAGGCCTTTGACTCAGAGACTCCCAGTAATGACGATAAACCAGTTTCCAGCACAGACTACACTGCCGCTGACACTCTGAGAGCCAGCCCTGACGGTGATGTTGTTAAGGAGGCTCAAAGCACCGAGGAGGTTGTCTCCTCCTCTCTTTCTGACCTCCCCCTCCATATGGAATCATTCTGTGGACTGCCAGGCTCACTCCCCGTCTTGCTGGAGCTCAGAGAGAGTAGCTCCGAGGCCGGGTCCAGCGCTCAGACACCGCTCAGCCCGGAAGAACCGGACGAATTCTTCGACACGCAGGAGACGGTGGAGCTGTGGAGGAACAATTCTGGAACTCCTGTGGAAGTGGGAGCTCCACATGTATCTGAGCCCTGAGAACCCTAAAGAGGGAACAGAGACGAAACACACACGTGTGCACACGCAGCTCTCCTTCTCTTATCTGTCCTGTGTAGTTTCTGTAGTGCTATACAGCGTCTTGCCTACAGTGTGCTGTGGTCCGCATACTGGGATTAGATGAAGAGGCCCAGTGACGGTGCACTGGGGGTTAGTGTGGAGCCTTAGTGCAATACTCATCACAATGAGAGGCTTAGCACAATACTCACACGGTGAGAAGCTCTGGTTATCTGGTAACAGAATTAGTGTTTTCGCTTGTGCTTTTGTTTTGTTTGATCAAAAATGCTTTCATTTAGCATGTTGGACCTATGGCTCTAAACTGTTGTGTATCTTTATTTGTTACCGCTGACGGTGATCGAAGTTTGGCCAGTGAGGATGTGAAAAGTATTAAACATATTGTAGCATCATTGTTGATCACGGGCAGGATTTGATTCAGTGTTTTGTTTTATTTTTTTCTTTCTATTAAATCGGTTACTTTTGTACTTTGAGGGGGTTTTTTTTCCTGAAAGGAATGAACTCAATGCCTTTCCCAGTGAGAAGCATGAGTACGTATGGAGTGGTGTGTGTAGGGGCATAGCTAATGAAATGCAACATTGCCTCTCTACACTGAACTCTGAGCTCTAGAAGAGCTCTTGAAGGACCCAGCCACTAGGCTGTCTGATTACAGCATGACATGAGACAGCATATGTCGTGATGAAAAATGGTCAGGAGAAGAAGGAAAAAAAAAAAAGCTAGTGTGTTTGCTTTTGCCAAAGCATCCTCTGCCACTGTAATGTATCCTTAATGAAATCATACTGAATAAATGTCTGTTTATGAATATATTTAACAGATATAGAGTGTACTTTCAGACATGCAAAATGAACTAGTGCTCTCTTTCATCTTGCTCATATTTTTTTTTTGTAAAAACATAAAATACTTAAAAAGTTTAAGATATATGTAACTGTTATTTTATGTCTGAAGATTTTTGAATGGTTTCCTTTTTGGCTTTTTTAACTTTCACAACATTAACAACAACAAGAAACATTTGCTAACTCGTACTCCAAGTCTCTTTGACTATGTATGTAAGCACAGTGTGTAAATGCCCAATGATCATATTGAAAAAAAAGAGTGATTTATGTTTGTTTTTGTTTTTTTTTTCTCTCTCTCTCTTTGTTTGTTTATGTACAGAGATTAAATTAGGGAAGTATTATTTAATGTCTGTCTGAGAAATATGCTGCTGGCCCTGAAACATACACTGTCAAACATCATTTATATCTGTCAGTGTGGACAGATGAACATTGTACATCTACAGAGCAGCTGATGAGTGTGTGCGTGTGTGTATATGTGTGTGTGTGTGTGTGTGTACGTGTTTGTGTTTATCTTTGCGTATCTGATGTGTAGAGGGTGGGCATTATTGTACGTCAAAGATAAATGAGATTACCAGTCAGCATCTGGTTTATCTTTCCACTACCAAGCCTGCTGAAAATTCCATGTTGATTTCGGCATTGGGTAAAGCACACTGAACTCTTCCAACAAACTTTCAATGTTGTTTAATCACTTGACTGTAAAGCAATCACTGATGGATCACAACAGCGCTCAAGCCACTTAGACACAGTTCAAACATGCATGTAGGGTGTTTGGTTATGCTGTCTGTGCTGTAATGTTAAGTAGCACTGTGGTTTAATTATCTTGGTCAAAGTGGCTTTGTATGTCTATGTGAAAAGACTTGCCATTTAAATAAAACTTGCCACTCTATACGTCTGTGAGTCTGTGTATGTTTGACAATCTGATGTGTGAGCTGTCACTAATATTATGGTTCAGTTTCTCTTAATTTTGGGTCCCAAAAGCATGGGATAACCTCTTGTATATATGCAAAAAAAAAGATTTCTTTTTATTTTAATGATTTCGTACAGCTACAGCGGGACGTTCTTATTCTGGAAGTGAATGAAGTTTGTATTATCACTGGAGTGAGCCATCCATGTCATTTCCTCTCCCATCGTCACCAGCCTTCTCATTAGTTCTCAGGTTGTCAAGACAACCAGGCTCGGTTTAGGACCTGATGTTCATTGTTCTTAACCTCACACCGAATACAATTCAAATTCAAACGAAAAGTTGGCACCATCAGCAGCGAACACCTGGCTTGACAAAAATGAGCATCTGAACAGTCTGCGTCTGAAACAAAAAAACGGTTTTGTCCCGTCGCCAGAGTTCATCTCTGTGCCTGGCACTCATTTTCCCAAACAAAAGGCCGTTGTTCATCTCCGTTCATCTGTTTCCGAAACAGCACGGAGAGCAGCAGTGAAGGAGGATGCGCAAACCGTGCATTAATACTCATGTGACCAGAGCTGTGATGTCACAGTCATGTGCATTAAGACCTTGCCAAGGCGTTGAATTCTCAAAGCTAAATCTGTACTATGGTACAGTATTTCTCTTATTGTGCGTGTGAAAGAGACAGTTTGTTTGAGTTAGAATACGGGACCTGGGACAGTTTCTCCATAGCAGCTGCTTCAGATTTTCATGTCCCTTCTAGAGTTGTTATCAAACTGTTTCCTGCATCTTTTTCAGATGCTGTTATTTAATGTACATTAAGGACAGAAGGCAACACCCAGGCAACAGCATTTCTTAAATAAAAGTCGAAGTCTGCACACGTTTCAGTAAATATGTTTTATTGATGATCAGCAAGTTTACCATTTTACACTTAATTTCCAGATATTTCTACTTTGAAAAACTTAAAAGAAAGACATGGAATATTGCACATAAGATAACACAAAAGAGTGATCAATGCAGAGCAAAAATGAACAAAAGAAGATAGAGAGTTAAAGAAACTCAGAAGTACAGTGTCCAACTTAGGACACTGCAAAATGGAGCCAAGAGCAACTGGCTGACATGAGCCATTTCAGTACCATACAGACAGTTAGCATGTTAAATATCTGTATCTTTAAAATAGTACTTTATCTGATATAGTTCCAACAATTACATACAGGTTTCAAATCAAGATCACATGCAGAAATACATCAGGCTATGTGGAATGCTGTCTTTATTCATTTATTTATTTATTTATTTACTTAATGGTTTGATAATATACCGATATCCCAATGGAAGATGCCATTAACAATCTCAATGGAGGACGCAGTTAACGCTATAATGTATTCAACAGCGCATCAGTGAACTTTTTGTTGATTTTTAAAATGCTTTTTCTTCAAAAAAAAAAAACACAAAACAAAAAACCACAGACATTTAAAAACAATTAAAAATTGGACATTAAATATAAAATGTTTAGGCATATGGATCAGTGATCAAATCAGATCACGTGATCTGGCAGTCTGGTAGACATGTTTGTGTGTTTGAATAACACTCATTTTGTTTGTTGTTCGGTTTGTTTTTATGTCTGTTATCTCTGTATATTTAAACTTTCAGTTCAGTTCAGTGAAAGAAAATACTTAAGTCCGTGTCAACATCAAGCGCTTCTGTCCTTTCAGTTTCGTCACGATTGGAGGGAGGGTCCCCAGTCATCTTTGTACATAAACAGCTCTTTGTAAACTTCTAAAGCAAGCAATTAGACATATTTCTCACACCACCACTGGTCATTTTAAGCTGAGGTAAAGGGTTGCCCATGCTAAACAGCAAATTTGCAATATTAGAAGATAAAGCCACAACATCTGAATTAAAATTGCTTTTACTCTGGCCTTCTCACCAGATGATAAACGCTTTCACTGCCGTTCAAATTACACCTTGTTCCACAAAAACCAAATTTGAACAGATAAAGCTTGGATATGTCCACTGAAAGTTACTTAATGGGTATGATTTCTAACGTTTTCAGTCTATCCAAACACTACATGAGAATGTGAAATGGAACAATGTGAATCAGAAAGACTGGAAATCAGTCTGAGAAAAAAGCAAACAGAGCCTATTAAGGAAAAACGAATCAGCCACCTCTCTATGCTCTGTTCTTGACTATGGCTTTAGTATGAAAAGAAGCAGTTAAAAGCACAGTAGGACCCACAAGCACATTCACCACTCTCTCTCTCTCTCTGCATTAGTGGTGTGACTGTCATGCAGCTATAGCTTTCAGCATAAACAGCATCTCATCAGTGTCTTTTTTTTTTTTCTGGAACTGTAAATGAGAATTCAGTGAGCCATCATATTAGGCAGCACACATCAAGCTGAGTAAAAAAGAGCAAATCAGTACCATTCAGACATGTCACAGACTTTGAAATTAAAGAAAAAAAAACATCATATCGTGAAACATTATGATCTGTTCAGCATTACAATTATCTACTCATATTTATGTTTTGATAAAGGTATTACTCTATAAATTCAATGACTAGTAAAACATTTTCCAAAAAAAAAAAAAATGCAGCAAAGAAAATACTGCAGCAGTAAGTCGCCCTTTTAAATAAGAACAAAATATCTAGCAGCGCAGGAAACACTAGCACTAGTCTCAAAAAGCAACAGCTGTGCTCTGCACTGGAGTCAATATTTCAGACTCTCTTCTCCTGTTACTGAACTCAGCATGTCTCTCTGTGTCTTTCTGTATGCTGAGTTTCCCTGTCAGTTTGCTTATGGTGAAATGCAGAACTTTAGTTGATGTGGGAGTTGAGTGTTTTGTGTTATTCATCTGTGCTTATCAGTTTCTCTGTATGCCAGCGTTGGTAAATTAAAAGGTGCAAGTAGCGTATTTAAATCTCCAGCAAACAAATAACTTATATCTTATGTAACTTATTATTTATGATCTCATTCATATCATTCTCACTTTCTATCCCACTCACCTCAGTCAGTGATTCACTGTAATCTGGAGATTACATTTGATTGAGAACTGGTCATCTCTAATATTCCCCTCTCATTTTCTATGTCATCTCCAAATGAAAAATTTCATACATGATATAGATCACGTATGTGTTACTTAAATAAGGGATGTCAACGACCTTAAAGTGCAGATTAATTTAAGAGAAGCATTCTGCAACTGGAAAAATAGGTTGCTTAAATTAATAAAATAACTGTTTTAATATGTTGCTTGTTTTTTGTAGGTGTTAAAAATAATAACCCTAATATCTACCTTAGAGTACACATAATACAGCACTAAACAACAAGAGAAGAGATCCACCTCTTCATCTTCAATATGTCATCTCCTACTACCACTCCAATCTCACCTATAATGAAAAACTCTTATGCTCACTCTAATCTCTACTAGAATAAAGAACGTCTATGACCAATATACTCAAATCCAACATTACAGGAAAATGTCTGTTTAACATGTTTCTTTAAATTACAACTAGTATACTATCAGGTGGATATTACTAGAGAGCATTCAGAGTCAGAATGCTATTTGTAAATCCAGTTGCTTTGCTGGAAGGCAATATACAAGATACAACAACTAGAATAAGCTTTCAAACATAAGGAAATGACCATAGTAGTACAGTCTTCCAGACAGTTAATAGTTTGATTGCCAATACTGGTCACCATTGAGCCAATGTACACAATGCAAATTCAAGGCATAATGTTGTGCCCTCCCCCAAGTATGCCAAATATGCATGGTATCCTACAAAATGTTTCAGAACAGTGATTTACAGAGTGCTTGACCAAACAGGTTTTACTACTGATGACGGCTTCAGGCACAGAATATATCAACTTAATCAACGCTAAGTGTCACACTCCCCGTTTTTGTCAAAGAGAAAAAAAAAGTACAAAAAGAACTAGAAAAATCATCAGTCGCTAATAATCTGACTAAAGGCTGACTGTACAGAGGATAATGATTTTAGAAAACGGAGACCAGAGCCTCTGGTCCACAGCCGCACTGAGGCGACAGTGCTGAAAACGGAGTATAATGAAGAAGAAAATTATTCAAATGCAGTATTTTGGCAGTTGGTTGTAATTCAGGAAAGAAAATAAAAACTCAAAAAAACTTGTGCTTCATCCCATCAAAAACAAAAACATCAGATTTTTGAGGCATTTTAGCTTAATATTTTTCATTTTATCTTTTAAATGACTACTGTAAAGGTGTAGGTATCCCATATCAAGATTAATTTGGCCACAAAGATTCATCTTGAGGTTTGTAGAGATTACAGTTGCTGTTTCTTATTTAAAATGATGATCATTTATGTCTATTACCTTGGAAGTTCAGAAAATAAAGGCACAACTTCCTTGAGCTACTCTATTATGCTAACAAATATTGATTAGAAAAAAATTAATAGCTGGATATGTTTGTTTGTTTTTTACCGGGGAGGTCAGTAAAAGCCTGGTGAGATCAGTTCAGATAAATGTTTAAAATGTATACCAATTTAATCAAAAACATAGCTGTAAAGGACCGTTTGAAAGTTTGAGATGGAAACTGGAGCTTGTGTCAGACTCAGAACTCAATTTTGCATGCTGGGAAAGACTCATCCTGCATTACGACAGTGCTGCTGCTAGCCAGAACCATGATGTTGAGCTCCTGTTGCTTCTCATGAGTCTGCTGATACCAGTCTCGCATTACCTCAGTGTCATGGGTAGGAATCAGAGTCACCTGAAAAACAGTGAAGGCAAAGCACAAAAGGAGATACTATGTATATACTTTCATTACAAAGAAACATTTTGAGAAGTATAGATAGAAAATAAACGGTAACATCTCTTTAAATGAATAAAAGAGATTTTGATAAAGGCCATAAATTACAGATTAAATCCCTGCATATAATACACTAAGCATGCATGGAGTCTTTGCTAGAACTGACAATCTCTGCCAGTCTCTGAGCTGGGAACACGAAAAATGTTATAGGTAACAGTTTTGCTGTCAGATACCTGCAGATTGGATCCCCACTGGGCTTTGCCCTCAAGCAATGCATCCAGAACTCCACGGCTTGGCTCGCCACTGCCGCTGTCATTTCCACTCACCACGTAATATGCAGATCGTACTCGTTTAAAGAATTCCTGATCTACGTTTTTGGCACTACAGTGGTTAGGGATGTAGGCCAGGTCCACATAGATTGGGGGGCCAGGAGGCAGTACAGAACTGGATTTTGTGGAGCTTGAACCTGTTGGATATAGTTAGTTAGTTATGCATAATGCACCACAAAACTCAATCCACATAGAAATACGTGACAGTCACTATTCCTCAGCCATTTGCTTTCAATCAGGTGAGGCTCAATCTACTTTTGATTTTTACCAGCCCTCAATCCTTTTGCAGTTCATTTGTAATTTATTATAAGTGATGCTAAAAACAGGATCTGCTTTTTCAAAGAATAAGGATTGTTATGTTGTTTTAACTCATTCTCTCATTTCCTTAAAAAAAGGACGACCTCTGAAGTCACTCACAGAATGCTAGCTCTGTTGTTTGCTGCTTTGTGGAGCTGTTGTTTAAAACTATTCGTTGGTTATAACTTGTGTATCACTGAATGTTGATGTGTGAGCGTTAATGCAACATCTGTACCATGTACCTGTACTGCTCTTAAGCCCATTGATGAGTCCTCTGCCGGGGTTGTAACTTGACCTGGACAAGTCATCTTCTTTGGATCCTTGCCCGTCTGACATCCTTGACCCTCGAGACATCTTTTCTACTTCTTTCTTCTTCAGAGAGGAGGAACGTGGTGAGGAGTCCTTTGAAGTTTGCTTTACAGGTGTTGGAGATCTCTTGCGCCTGCGAGCTGGGGAGGCAGACTTTGGCTTCCCTCCCGATTTACGCAAGCCTTTTGTTTTTGGGTCTTTCTTGAGTTGTTTCTCTGTCTGACTCTGGTTTGTGAGCAGGGCCTCTGGATCCACCATACAAACATCAGGATGAGGAGAACGAGGGGAAGGATCCATCATTGGTGAGGGTAACGGGTCACGGGTCCTCTCTGATGATCTCCGTGAGGTAGAGTGATGTTTGCTTCCTCCACAGGCTGTCGATGATTTATCCACCGGTAAATAATCTGCATCTTCATCAGAATCTATGTTTCCTTCTGGCGTAATTGAAGGACACTCTTCTGTTCCTGGTGGCACATCAGAATCTGACTGTGAAGGGAGTGATTCACTAACGGAAGTTGGAGGTGTTTCCTCTCCAGCTAGCCCAATCCCAGTAGACATTGGTCCAGAGAGGTGATGGGATTCACTATCTTCCTTGTGTTGACTGTGAGAGTGCTGATGAGGTTGTTTGTGGAACCTCCTCTTGCCAGACATCTGTTGTTGATCACTATCGTCATCACTAACATCTTCCTCCTCATCACTAGATAGGTGTTGAATACCAGGATTGATAAATGATGGAGACATATCTCCTTTTCGCTGTTTGTATTCACTTGAGGAGTAACCCGGAGACGTAGAGGAAGAATATGGGGTTGCTCCCATACACACATCAGGAGGATGGTCAGAATCATCATCATGTCTACTTGATTCCTCCCTGTAATAGGATGACTGAGATGCAAGATCTGTGGATGTCAGAGAAAGAGGGCGAGCGGGATGTTCAGGTTCCATCTCTTCCTCTTCCTCATACTCATCCTCATGTCTATAATGTGGTGGAGAGGACCCTGGGTACATCCCTCTCTGATGCTGTACTTCCCATTCAAATGGACTTCTCAGTTTTCTGACCTCAGTATCCTCTCTTCTCAACTCTGTTTTGGGCATACTTGGTGTCATCTTGCTAGTTCCACTGACAGCACTGGTTGCACTCATACTGATATCTGAAGGCCCATTTGATGCATCCTCCTTGGATGGCTGTGGGACCGAGGATGTATATGAACTAAGAACATCTGGAAGAGCTGTCTTAGTAGAGGTGGCATCCAGTGCATGCTTCTCAGACAAAGACAAGGTTTCTGTTTGGGTTGTGAATGGAGAACTTTGGTACTGCTGTTTATACTGCTCAGTCATGTAGTCCTCCTCTTCACTACTCTCTGTATCTACAAAATGTTGTTTCTCCTTGGGGACAGCTGAAGGTTTTAAAGATGCACTTGCACCAAACAGATCCTTTGCCATGGAGTCTTTTTCTGTAGAGCCAGTGAACTGAGAATATGGCCCACTTGCCCCAAATTCTGCTGGCAATCTTGAATCACTGGTCCATTTCTCATCTGGCTTGTAAAAACATGCACTGAGGGAACTCTTGTCAACTTTGTCAAAGATGCTTGAAGAACCAGAAATTTCTTTTTTATCATCAGAAGAGGTAACCATCTGAGGGGGGAAGGGTTTGATTTCCTCAAAAGGCGAAAGAGGTGAAAATCTTGCGAGGCTGGAGGTAGACTCTGCTGTTGTTGTGGCGGGTGTCAGCTTCTCTGAGACCTCTAAATACTCATCTTTTACCGGACCACTGGAGCTAGAGAGGGGGGAGTCCATCACAAGAGAATGCTCATCTTTGAAAGCTGAATATTCAAAACCAGCACTGGCAGGGGTTTCCAGTTCATCTCCAAACTGTCGACTGGTAGAGAGACTGGCAGAAGCTGAAGATGAGTGGCTATAGGATGACGATGAGGAATATGCAGTGGCAGACGTGGTGTAGTGGAATCCAGAAGAGGCAGAATCTCCTCCTTTTTTACCTGTAATATCTAGTGTATTCTGTTTTTCAAACTCAAGACCCTTCTCATCATGGTAATACTGGTCTTCATTTGACTTCATAGACAATGGTAAGTATGACTGATCTTTCCTGTCTTTCCCTGAAAACTGACTCGATAAGAGAGAATCTTCATCTTCATCATATGACTGCTGACGTCCAGAATATCCTGTTACGTGGCCCTCAGAAAGCAAGGAGGAGACTGCACCTTTACTCTGTCGAGACAAGTCTGCAGAATCTTTCTCATCCATGGTGAATTCAGAGGCAGCTGAAGCAGTTGATTGCCCACGACTATCAATACCAAGGTTGTGGTCACGTGAGAGACTATCCCTCTTTTCATCTTTGAACCCAAGAGACCCAGTGCTGGCAAAACCACTAAATGGACTTCTGGATTCTTTTTCAGATCTGTCTTTCTTATCTTTCTCCAAATCGCTGTCACAGGCAAATCTGCCATACATGGCATCATCGTCTTCTTCATCCTCCTCATCTGTTCCTGTAGACAACACCCTTGTATCTCTCCCTGGACCTGACACTTTTTCACTGCTCACTGACTGACCAACCAGAGACAGTCCACTGACCACATCTTTGGAAGTACTGAGGTCATCCTTGAGATGATGGGTTGATACCACAGCACTGACTTGGTTGTCAGTCTTATCACATTTAACAGCAAAAGGGTCCTTCTCTTTTGGAAAAAGTAAAGATTCCTGTGCTGTTCCTTTTTCCATTTTACTATCTTTTTCTGTGGGCTTGACCTCTGAAATGTCAGTAAAACATGAAAAACCACTGGAGGCTTTTTCAGTGGTTTCACTCCATGCAAGGCCTTTCATTGAATCCTCCTTTTCAGAAATTTTCTGGCTTGCCATTGAAATATCTTTCTTCTCTGCTTCTCTTAAATCTGTATGATCTGATTTATCCATGCTATCCTGATGCAGAGTGGGTGAATATGAACTGGAATCCACTGAACTTGACTTGCTGTCATATACATCAGAATATGTGAAACTCTTCCCTACATAGGGAGTATCTTGCCTTCCCTCTCTCTCATAATCCCCTTTAAGGCCCGTGGCTCGACTTTCACGTTCTGGGAAAGCGTACAGGTTGAAATGAACATTTTTCTCCCCCTCTTTGTAAGTTGCCGTAGAATCATCTTTGTCTGATAATGAAATATCTTTTTTGGCTTGAGGCCCTGCTAAGCTAGAGTATGTACCATCTTCTTTTTCATCCTCATCCTCATCAGAGCTGAGAAATTGAGACTTGTGTTCTTTGTCTTTGCCCAGAGTTTTTTCTGTCTTTTCCATGCTGTCTTTCTGTCTTTCCTCTTTCAGGGATTTCGCTCCACAAGTATATTCTTCATCAAGGAATGTGCTTTCCCTCTCTTCAGCATATTTTGTTTTACCACAGGTCTTAACATTCTTCTTTGGGTAATAATCCTCTTCATCATCATCCTCATCATCATCTTCATCAGACTCATCAAATGTCGCCTTCCTGTTAGAAAAGCCTTTTCTAAAAGGCTCAGCTTCATCGTCTTGTATTTTCACAAAGGTCGTCTTCTTTTTAGCATCTGAAGAAATGACTGATTCGTGCAGAGGATACTTCTGAGTGTCAAAAGCATCCTTGTCCTTCTTTTCCTCTTTCTCTGAATCTATGAGCTTTTGTGACTTTTCCTCAGTAGGTGAGTAGCCACTGCTGGTCGGCCCTGACTGAGTTGGAGAGGCCATCCTAACAGTGCTGTCATCTGGACTAACACATCTCTCCTCACCCTCTGAGGTAACACTTGATTCCATTGTACTGGAAAAACAAGGTGAGGAGGAGAGTGGTTTTCCAATATCTCCAGTTTTTGAACCATCTTTAGAAACGGACAACAATTTCTCTTCCTCTGTTTGTGATTGGGCAGACATTAAAGGAGAGGCAAGGGGTGATATTGTTGTAGATTTATCAAAAATTCTTTCTTTCTCTTGAAGCATTGCAGCAGATGCATAACCCTCATGAAGTTTTCCAAGTGATATGTCAACATTTGGAGTCTGATCTTCATCCTCATCATCCTCATCATCTTCTTCGTGTACTTGCATGATCTTTCCACTGGTTTCCATTTCTGGCACAACAGGCTGGTACTCCTCAGATGGAGGTGACTTGAAGCATTTGTCCTCCTCTAGTGAGGAAGTTGGAGAAATTGTTCCAGCAGAATGCAAGTACTCCCTTCCCTGGGTAGCTTCAGTGCGTATGGATGATGGTATGCTATTGACAGTGTCTAGCAGCAAAGAGCTTCTCCCTGTTTCTTCAGTTGGAGGTGCTGTCACAGATGCAATGGACTGATCTTCGGCAACAGAGGTTGCAAAAGAAGACAATTTATCATATTCTGTGATGGAGGTGGCAGAGGATATATGCTCTTCCTCTGCCAATGGGGCTGCAATGATATTGGTTGAGTAAGATGACAATGCTGGTTCCTGCCCTCCAATAAATCCTTTGGCTGATAAATCAGATGCAACAGATGCAATTGGAGCTTTCATTTCTCGTACGCCATGAACTGTGTCAAAGCAGCCTGGTTCATCTGGAACAGAAATATCATAAGATCCCACATCATAGCGGAGATGTGGAAGCCTGTCCTCAGTTTCCTCATGGATCTCTTCATCAGAGATGGTCTGTTCAGTCTCTGAATAACCAGGGATTGTCTCGTCTTGTATGAAAGAAATCTGCTCTGCAGCAGTGGCAGCCTTGGAAAACTTAAGTTCACTTTGTTTGGAGTCCCAATCCTTTCCAGGTTTCTCTTTTTTGGACTCCTCTCTTTTATACTTGAACTCATCCTCATGAACGACATCCTCTGCATCCTCCAGCTCTGCTTTCTCAATGACATCCTCTTCTTCTTCTTCTTCACTGTTTGTCTTTTTTGGTTTCACTGCTCCCTGCATTTTCTTAAAGTCATCTGCCTTTCCCGTGATATCAGACGTTTTAGCGTGTTTGTTACCCATTTTGCCATCATAATCTTCCTCAAATTTCTCTCCAGTTTTTGTTGGAGATTTCTTTTCTCCATAGACTTCTTTGATTTTATGTGGGAAATCAGCTTCAACATCTGTTGTGGTTATCCCTTCATCTGAAGATTTATTCAAGGGTTCCTTAGAGTCTAACAAAGCTGAGGATTGATTGGGCACCACTTTGTCATCTCCATGTAAGGTCTTGGAAGATTCCTCCAGTTTCAGAGCTTCAAAATCCTTCGTAAGGTCCTCAGGGGAAGAGACCAATGACCTGTAATCTTCTTGCTTGGCTGCAGCTTGTTTGGCGGCAGGCTTATTTTGTTTTTCCTTTGCTGCTTTAGTTTTTTCTGTCTTAGGTTTGCTTTGTGCTTTTGCCTTGTGCAAGGTCTTTCTAACTTCAGGTGTAAAGGGCTTTAGGTCAGGTTTAGTGATCTTTCTTAACTCTGGCTCTCCTGTGTTTTTTGTTTTGTCATCTTTCATTTTTGGTTCTTTTTTCTCATCTTTTTTAGCAGTATCATCTTTTTTCATTTCTCGCTTCTCCCTCTTTATGTCTTTCTTTTCTTTGTCTTTCTTTTCGTCCATCTTGGGCGTACTGTCCTTAATGTGTTTCTTAGGTGATTTATCTTTCAAAAGTTTCTTTTTTTCTTGTTTTCCAGTGTCTGCTGTGTCTGTGCTGGCTTTTGCAGGTTTTGCAGGCTTAACACTTTCCTTCGTTTTCTTATCATCTTTTTTCTCAATTTTATTCTCTTTGATGGAGTCACTCTTAGACTCAATCTCTTCATTTGCCTCTTTCTTGCTTGCTTTTGAAACAGAATGAACTTTAGGTGATGATTTGAGACTTTCTTTGCTGTCCGTTCTCGGCCTCGTTTTAGTTTGCTTGATCACTGAAGGAGGAACCCCACTCAAAATTTCCTTTTGAGTGGCAACTGGATATCGCAGGAAGTCAAGGTGCCGGAGCTTTTCCAGCCCCTCAAAGATTTTGTTCTGCGGTGCATTTCCAGGGAACAATACCCTGACGATCTTTTCTGTTGGACTGGCTGGAATCCACACTACAAGAGCTGTTACTGATGTAAGATATGGAACAGATATTTCACCCTCTTTTCCGTTGGGTAAAACAATGCCTGTCTTTGCTTTGCTGTTACCCGCCCACTTCTGCATAAAAAACTGCATTTCTTTACTTTCCTTTACAGGATTTAGAACATACATGTCTAATTTTCCAACGCCTAGCTTGTGGAAGAGGGTGACAGGTTCTATTGTGTTACTGACACCTCTGAAAAGTGGTTCAGGTTTGATGCCTAGCTTGTTAAGATACTGCAGAGTGAGAGAGGCCTCTTCAATGCTTCTTTTCACTTTCAGGGTTGATTCTGGTGTCCTTAACTTCTCAGGAACATTAAAGAACACAACGCCAAGCTCAGGTGAGATTAGATTTTTCATCCAGTCAGCACAGGCATTTGAATCATGAGATTTCTCTTCTTCTTGCTCTGCAATTTTCCTCTGAAACAGTCCATTTATTCCAGGAAGATTGTCTGCTCCAATGTGTGTGAGAAGAACAGAATCTATTCTATCTAAGTGTCTCACAAGCTTCCAGAAACACGATTTTCGGTCTGAACCTCCATCAATTAAGATGTTAAAACCATTAACTGCAAACAAGGCAGAGTCTCCTCTACCTCCAGGGAAGATGTAACAGCATGGTTTGGACAACTTAAGGAAACCGCCTGAAGTTGGTGGCTCCAAGAGGTCAAAAGGAGAGGGTACATCAACTGTTTCAGAGATGTACTCTGTAAATTCTGTCATTCCTTCCATTTCTGGTAGAACAGGATCTGGGTTCAGTCTGTAATCCAGCAACTCCTGACTGAGCTGTTGGGAGCTCCAGCCCCCCTCTCCTGGACAGCACACAGTTAACCTGGCTCGCTGATCTGGGGTTGACTTGCTCAAGTGATTCTTAATCTGCAGAGAAGAAATCATATGAACAAAGTTTGTTATATTTTCCTTATAGTTTGGCTTAATTTACTGAAATGGTTCCTGATGCACAATATGTTTCCTTACTTCAGAATCTGTGAGGATATTTGATAAACTTTCCCAACTGAAAATTCCGTGCTGCAGAATTATGTCTCCCCCACATTCAGAGCTCTGACCACTGAGCACCAGCAACTTGTGCCTCGCAGAGTCCAAAAGTAGAGAGCGAATCTAGATTAGAGTAGAAAGAGAGAAAGAAAGAAAGAAAGAGAGAAAGAAAGAAATGTGTGTTTATTGCTTGCACAGAACAGTGAAAACAGCTTACACAACAGTGTTTGCAATGCGATTACGATTGTAATCACAAGGTTATCGATGTTTTATCACAATTTGTAACATTTTTGCAACATATTATGAAATTACTAATGAAAGAGAAAAGAAAAGGTACAACCCTCAAAGCACTGACTGTCACGTAAAGCAAAATTTCCCAATCCTTGGAGGCCAATAGCCTTGCACATGCTAGATCTCTCCCCAGTGTAATACACCTGATTAACTCTGCCAGCCTTTGATTAACTGAAGCTGTTTTGATGGAGCAGGCAGAAACCTTAAATGCAGGAACAGGACTGAGGAGCCCTGATTTAATGTACTAACAAAATATTCTCAGTGTCCGCATTTAGTCGGTTTTGTGTTGAATTTGCACACTTCATCATACATTTTCAAAAACAAAATCACGTGCAAAATACATATCTGGGGCTAAATGATCAAAGACAAGAAAGTAATGATTGTTACCTCTCGGTCAGTCGTTTGTTCAGATGGGCTGACTAAGACAACTGTCTCAAGGGCATCGCTTTTATACTGCAGGAGTCTTTGCCCTGCAGAGCAAGAATAATTAAAGGAATTAATGTTGGAAAAACAACATGTTCAAGTTCAAAATTCCAACACACCTCATAAACATATAAGGAATCAGTTAGCAGCTCATTACAGTCTGCATTTTGCCCACTTGATCCCTTAAAAATCATTGCTTTAAAAGATAAATGTTAAACCCAAACAGATGACAAGTGTGTCCAATAAGTATTTATGACTCAGTCAGACTGACATGAACATTGCAATGCATGCATCCGTGAAGACAACATGCAAGCATAGAATATCACCAGGCCCGTATACGGAATAAAGTCTTCTAATCACAGGCACATTTCAAAAGCTGTTTGGTTTTATTCAGTACAATAAACCGATGACAATTTAGACCTAAAAATGCTGGAATGTTCTACAATTCTCCCTGGGTTTCCGTATTTTCTTCCAGCTGCCTCTGTCTGAGAACACGTTAATCCTATGAAAGCCGTCTCCTCTACTTGACAAGCAAAACAATATACCAAAGCTCCTACGAGCCAATCTATTTGCTGTTGCTATGGGGACGGTTAACTGGCTACTGCCGCCAGTTGCGTTACACTGACCCAGTCCTGCTGCTGCGACGCATTGCAGCATTTCTGAGAGAGTGAGAGAAATCCCGCCCCTCTGTAAATGAACACATGAAGCATCTCACTGAATCATATACATGCACTTCAGTAACCAGGAAAGATCAGAAATGTTGTATTGAACATGCAATTGTCACTGGCTTTGTTTAACTGATAGCATTACGGCTGCTTTACATGGGTGTGGGTAATTTTCACTGCAGTGTGGGAGGAGCGTGGGCACGGGGAGTTAAATAACAGATGATTTGGCAGAGCTGATATTTCTCTGCAGATTTAGGACATACATATTTAAGATAAGGGCAATAATACCGAAACATAAGGTTTCCTGAGCAGGTAGCGTAATTATTTAGCGTCTACATAAACAAATCACAGCGCTGCACTTCAAATTGCTTGCATTTCTAATAAAAAAAAAAGATCATCTTGGAGACCAAAGGAGCCATTAAACAAATGTCAAGCAGTTTTGACCCAGCTATTTTTGGACAATAAATAATAAAACTAATGTGTTTGTGCAATGTCAGTAAACAAAACCATGTCATGAATGCCTTCAGTATATTTACTGAAAAAAATGGGTGATCTGCTATGGCTTCCATTGAGTACAAATATGAGGTTGGCACTAAATTGCATCATATCTGTCTTGAATTTTCTATAAAAAAGAAGGAAATGAGCAAGGACAAAAACAGGACTGTGTTCTATAAAAACAAAAATAAACGACAAATCAGTCTATGTGCTCAGAGAACTGCTGTTTTCACTTTTTTAGACAACTCTTCTTTTACTCAGTAGGATCTGGAGTAATGTTATTTTCATCTGAAATGAGCAGTGACTGAGTGTGTGACACTGAACTGAAAGATCATTGGGGACCTTGTCATCATGACTTACAGATGCTCTTCCTGAGGATGGAAAGAAAACAAAATCAGTGTCCTGTGCAGACAGAGACAGCACAATCCCTCATGACTGAGATCCTTCAGACAAGCAGGGTCCCATGCCACCAAGAGTCACCCTCACACTGACTGGAGAGAACTTACTATCACAATTACCAATTGTCAAGTGCAACATGGTCATGAGGTGCCTTAGTATAAACGATCTATTTTAAATTCAGGAACCAAAAATAAGAGGAATTTTCCATAACTCCTTGGAAGCACACTGAAGAATCAAAATAAAAAAAAAAAATCTCATTCCACTGGTGAGGCTGAGCCATTGCCCTATCCAGATCATCCATTAATACAGTTCATTTAACACCTTCCCTTCAGACACACCTGCCTGGAGCTCTGAGTTAACCCAGGTCTCTTGCCATTTAAACTTCTGCTTCACTGCAAGATCCCTCTAAGTCTGTTAAAGAGAGAAAAAATGATTCACCAGAGTACTGAATTCACTCATTCAAACCGCCCCGATGGCATGATGACCACAGTACTGCTGAAGCTGGTATTATCTTATCTGAAGACACTGTGTCTATTAGATGGCTTAGGCGCAGAATATTTTCAGTATAAGTGTATATAATAATCAACATGTAATCACTCAGATTAATCTAATGAAAACAGCAATGCAACTGTACAATGGTATCTGTCTTTCATGTATCGCAAAGTCTGATCAGAATTCAGCATGCATTTGCTTGGTTAACAACCATGGAAAATGATTACAGTCCATTTAAAGATGTCATCTCTATAGTTTTACAGACTCTACCATCAAAACAAAGTACACTTTGATGTTTCTGTACCACATTTCATGGGCACATTCCAATGGATATTTGGACATTTTTGCAATAAAGAAATCTGGTAAACACGGAAAAAGACTAAACATAGAATAAGACTAAATGTCATTGTGGATTATATTTAATAGAGATCAAATCAGAAATTTTATATCCAAATATTAGTCTCCATCTTCACAGTATAATGATATGAATAACAATGCCTTCGGTTTTAAATCTGTACTAATTTAAATAATCTGACAGGCCTGTGACATTACAGGATTCAGGGAGGGGTGTATGTCTGAAATCACTTTATTCTTGTCTGTTTTACGTGAAATCCTCGGAAGATATAAAAACACTTTCTACTTACACAATACTGAAAAACACTTTCTAGATATATGGTATTTAATGCATCTTTTCTTCAACACATAAAACAACTGAATTGGGAGAAAACAGATGTAGTATTAATATCTACCTAATATGATTACCTTGCTGAATTATAATGTATTACTTTGACTTGTTACAAAACAATAGGAACAAATATGGATTTTCTTTCATTTATAATGATAGAAATGATTATTATGGGGAAGGGACCACGGACCATATTTAACTTTCAGCGGATTCGTAAGCATTAATTGCTTGCGAATTAATTAACATGAATTAGCATGAATTAACCACCAGAGAAACTGCTAAGGCAGGAACGTCTGCTTACTGAAACTGCAGGGGAAATGTATCACACAACAATGTTATAAACTGAAAATCATGCTCGCATCACATCCTGAAAGCTACAGCGGCCTTGATATTGTGAGGCAGTTCAGTGAGATTGGGACTGAAACGTAGGGCCTGTGCTGAGGTACCATGGACAGAGGTCCAGCGTGTATTGATTTCAGGGTAAATTACTAAACAGCTATTAATAGATTTACAATGTATGAGGAATAATTTTTATTCTTTAAATGTACAACATAACCTTAAATGTACAACATAACCTCTACACAGTAGAGCATATATACTGTCTGCTCATGACAACTTTGCTCTGGTGATATGAATGCTTTCTTTCCATATGGTCCCTGCTTTCTGGCAGAGTTTATTTCTCCTCCGGCCAGAGGGAGAAAGAGAGAGAGAGAGAGAGAGAGAAGAGAAGAGAGAGGGGCAGAGATAGTGCCCCAGTTCTACATGGTAATCTGAGGTAGCTGATTTAGCTAGCAGTAGAAGCTTGTGCATTTAATCCTGTTAAGACCTCTTAATCGCATCCGTAGCAATGAAATTCTGGCCATTGCCTTGGCCATGCAACCTCAACCACTGTAACAAATTTACATCAATCAACTGCCACTTAACAGGTCTAGTGCAATTTTGTGAAATAGTAAATGTCTTACTAAAAAAAAGAAAAAGCTATTATTTCACACAGTGGAAAGAATGTGGAAAAATAAATAAAGGAAATCACATTCTTCAGAAAGTCTTACCGATGCCTTTCAAGGGTCGCACTACTTTTGATTACATTAACGGAACCATTTTTATTTAATCAGTGAAGAATATAAGGTTAGGTTTGGCCTGTATGTATATTTAAGTGAAAGTAAATACCAGAAAATGGAGGTGAGGAGAGAGAATGGTTGGAACATTTAGAGGTACGCTACAGGCCAGCACAGCCTCCAGACTAGATATCATTCATCAGTTTACAATTAATAAGCAAATCGAGAGAAACTGCTCGTTGAAAAACAAGACGAAAATAAGAATAAGAAAAATAACTTGATTAGGAATTAAGGTTCAGTGTATATTAGTGCATGATTTGGAGCAGTCCTTCTCCACTTATAAACGGCCTGCTGAGCGAGACAGGTTCCAATTCAGGCCTGTTTGGCTGATGAAATGAGTGAAGATCATTACAACAAAACAAGAAAAATGAACACAGTGGAGTTATCCTAAAATGGAGCTGTGATGAGGTCGGAGCAACACTGCTGTGCTCCACCTTTTCCCCTTTACCCGATCCAGCTGAGCTCAGCAAAGCACACTGCCTCCAGCTAGTGTGATTAACACACAACAGCACAGGCAGTTTCATCTGTAACACCGTGAGGTGACTTATCCATCACCATCACCGTGCGAACGTGATAAAGAATGTCCTGCGAAAGGCACGATATTTCCTGGTTTTTAACATGAAACACCGATTGCACACATTTAAAAAAGCAAAAGTTTTAACTACCCTAAAGTAAGTAGGCCTTACCACCATTTTGCTTCATCATTTGTTTAACAACAGATGTTCGCAGTATTAAATGTATCTCCTCGAAACTATATTGTGTTCTAATGACAACTTAGTAAAAAAAAATATCACAAAATGACCACATATCAGAAAAAACGGACAAGGCTCTGTTTGGGGCCTATGGGATTTAAGGACACGGCGCTTGCTCATAGGATAGGAACGAAACCGTGGCAAATATAGAGATTTTGTGGTTTCTGTGTTCGTAGAGAAATTAGGTCACAAGCAGTGTGCACTGTAACTTTTACTCATCTGTAATCTGACGTGAAGCTCACAAACTTCAGTTTAACGATGTCTTCACAGTGACCGTGAACAGGCTGACGACCATGATACTCAAATGAAAAAACAGAATCTCATACATCAATCGACAGCGCAAGTGCTGATCTGCAGAATCCACTTAACTAGTATAACATACATATCATAACAACCCGGTGCAGTTAGGGATATTCAGATTCAGTTAATGGCGTCTCTCTCTTATAGGACGACCATGTCGACTCGAGCATTATACTCTTGAAACAAGCTCGTAACACAGATATGACACAGTTTGCACATGAATCATGAAGGTGAAACGTGAAGCGGTGAGACAACAGCTGTCTTACTACCCAAGGACGATCAGAAGGCGCAGAGCCTGTCATCAGTGCTAATGAATTCCTGTCAGTCGCGAAGACGATGGGCAATCGGCACTCTCATGAAAATACCGACCATAAGAATTGAATGACATTCCTATTGTTATAATATTTCATAAATATATAAGCGATCAGACCTACCGTTAGTGATTTGAGATGCTCAGGGTACCGCGTGCCTCGCAGAGCAACTACACAAGGGTGCGCGTCGGCAAGAGATGAGGTAGGTGGGGCCTGTGTGTGTGTGTGTGTGTGTGTGTGTGTATGTGTGTGTGTGTGTGAGTGTGAGAGAGAGAGAGAGAGAGAGAGAGAGAGAGACTGAATGAGGATGAGTTTGGGGTGAAGAGTAGGGCGAATGCCTGTATCCAAATTGCTCTGATAGAGGCAGCCATAGTTTCTCATAGATTAAACAGACTTGTTACTTTTAGTATGACATGTGACGAGGTAGTGGTTACAAGTTAGAAATAGTTTACTTGTGCATTTGCTATATAATACAGCTAGCAATGCATTGTGTAGTTTAAATAGGCTGACTACTTAATTAGCGACGCAATTAGCTCCTACTTTGTGCGTCTCCGATAAAATTTATCTCTCGAGTTCTGCAGTTCTTTGTGCATTTGTGTGAATCTTTTCACCACAATCAGTTATGTCAAAGAGTCTGTCATGGGTCGGGGCGTCAGTGCTACTTTGAGCCTTTTGAATACAAGGACTCACACAGAAACTCGCTGAAAGCAGTAGACCATGAGTCAGTAAGATACACCTGCATTTCTATGCTTCTCAGTCTTCAGATATTAATTTCCTGCTGCCATTTTTCACTTTCTCACTGTGTAACTGATAGGCCTCACTTTTTGTGTTATCATTGTGTACATAAATGCAAGACTTTCTTTGCATCTAACGCATTAATATCTATCTGTAAAAGCTCCTCCACTTCCGACTGTCTAAAGGTGTAGTAGCACTGCGACTCTTGGGCTGTATTGAGTGATGTGATCTTTAGAGGGTGTGTGTTGAAGGAGGGGGGGGGGGGGGGGTTGCTGCTAGACAGGGCTTGGCTGGATTGTAATGCACCACAATCACAGCTGAGACCAGCTCAGCAGCTGCAGGATAGGACTGGGAGTACCCCAGTATGAACTGGTGGTAACTGTAACCCAGCAATAATATCCCAGTCCACATCATCTCTCAGCACATACAAAGGTTGCATGGTCCCATGGGCCAGTCACACTTACTGCAGCGTGTTAATGAATATTTTGATAGACAAAATGTCTTAACAACCTGTTTTGCACCCAGTGGTAATACACATACACAGATCAGTAATGCATTTTACAACTGGAAACACAAACTTGTCCAGAAATGACAATAACCAAAATAGAAGTAATTTATGAGTGATCATTCTCAAAATATTTGCAATTATTAGATTAGAACTAAGACTAGTGATTATAGCTGTATAGATAGGACATTCCAGACAAATCCCAGACAACTGTTAGAAGCAGCGATGTACTTGCCACACCCATCTAGCCAGACTAGCAGCCACTCCTAGAATATTCTGCTATATCATTCTCCAAGAACAGCCTCAAACAACAGCTGCCAGACAGATATAACACTGTTTAGAGAGTCTTGTAAAGCAATAACAAAACACATGATTTATTTCTGTAGTTTGTTCATGCACAGACAATCATTTGTATTTTGCATATAAGCATGATCATAGTGAAAGCCTCTGTGTAATACTGTGTGTGGGAAAAATGACCTCTAAGTCTGTCCAACCGTCTAGAATGAGGGTGATGGATCAGATTTCACTGTGATGTGTGTGTAGAGCAGGATCAGCCCCACAATCAATGACACCAGAAGACTGAATGCCCACAGGCACACACACACTCACACACACACACACACACAGCAGAATTATAAAGGACTTGGATCAATAACATACACTACATTATTTATCAACTTGAAAAAAAAAATCTACAAGACCCTCATTCCATCCTGTTATATGCAACAAAGAACAGGTCCGTGCATAGCAAGCCAAGCCACAGTTATGCCACTGACACATACAGGAGTTATATATATGTTGATGTGAATTATGATATGAGGTAAATCAAAGCTTTGCCACACTGGTACAAGAAAAGAAATGACTGCACCTTTGGTCGGTAACCAACTCATTCCAGCGTATAAGTTCATTTCTGATTATAGTTTATACAAAAGTATAAAATATTCATATTTAGGAATCTATATTTAGAATTTTTGTCAAAAGTACACTATTGATGACATGACTGATAGTTGATTCAGCATGTGTGAGCTGACTACTTTAAACTGTTTTGCCTACAGCAGGCAATGTGTGGATAAGGACAGATAACCTTATTGATAACAATCTCTGCCTTTGTCATGCACAGAATAGTGAGGTTGGAGAGCGTATCAGAGAGAGAGAGAGAGAGAGAGAGAGAGAAAGAGAAAAGGGGCTGGGGATGCACTGTTTCTCTGACTGGCCTTTTTGTAGATGCTATCACTCATCTTTCTATCTGTTTGTTTTCCTTATGGTGACCAAAATGTAAGCTCAGTTCATTATAGCAGAGAATGGATGTGAGAGTCAGTAATGGGCAGCATGATGCTGAAAAGAGCTAAATTAATTAAACAATGGCACTGACAGCTGAGCCCCCCCTTCCCCCGCCCTCCCACACACACATAAACGCACGCATACGCATGCACACACACACACACACACACACACACACACTCCTGGAATGTAAAGGGATCTTTAATGAATGTCCAACTGCCCATCCATCAGTGTTGGCTGTAAAACTGTGGTCTGAGACAGCCAGAACAGGATCAGTGTGAGGAATGATCTGACCAGACTGAGCGATCAGACACAGGTTCAGGCATACAAATTATACACGTCAATATTTCCTCTGGACTTCATCTCGCCAATCAAAGGGAGTGTCAGCTCCGTGTGTTTTTAAATGGTTTGTGCATGACATCACATTGACAGGGCAACGGAACTGGTACTGTTTTGAGGTTTTGATGTTTGGCAATGTAAACATTTTGGAGTTTGGTTTTTGCTCTTTTGTTGTCAGAGCACTGTTCCCAGCCTCACACAGAGACACCGCCATTGCACTTTCCTCTTTTCTCATTATACTTCTCATGTGATCTCTCCTCTCACACCCCTGTCGTGTAGGGGGGAAGGCTGGACACAGGGATCTGGCTTGTCTGCCAAAAGGATGTGAGCTTACTTCTGCAACATATGTCACTTCCTAGGGGTCGTTTTCAGCTGCTCTCCAGTCAGCACTCAGATCAAAAAAGGAGGCACTTTAAAAAATGGGAACCCAGAAAGACTGTCTGATTCTGCCTCAGCTTTTCTTTTAATATTTGTGTCACAGATACAAAATGCCTGTTAAATTGTGTTTGTAAAAATGTCTAAGATACATGTAATACCAGAAGAAGAATTTGAATTTTTCCTCCAGCTTTGAGTAGTCGACATTCTGTTCTTGTAACATGCAGGTGAATTTTGAGATACAATAAAATGATTTGGTTTGGTTTTTGGTTTGGGCTTTTTGGTCGCCATAGTGACTCTGCATTCCACAAACCCTGATTAGTATTCAGAGGGCATAAAGCAGGAGTGGCCTGATCTCACTTAGAAACCAAGAATGCTTACAATAGAGAGAGAGAGAGAGAGAGAGAGAGAGAGAGAGAGAGAGAGAAAGGTAATTTAACCTGGCAGCTCCACTCTCCTCATTACATGAAGGCTGTCTACTCAAAGTCAAACTCCTTTGTGGGCTCTGTTCACTCTAACTGTGACAACAACCTGCCAACCTGTAATGTACATCTCTATTAGTGCTAATATTCCCTGTGGCTGTGAAGCATGTATTATCATGTGTTGTTGATGTCAGTGTTACTTCCCATCAGTATTCTCTTGCTTTCTTTGTCCTTGTTACTGTTCTGTAATCATTGTGACCCGAAGTAATTTTACAGTATCTACCTTTCATTTTACTGCAACACTGCACAATACCCTACCACACACAATCAATTCTCAAACAACAGAGATCAGCATTCTGTAAGAGGGCATTAGAGAAGGGTGTGTGTGTGTGTGTGTGTGTAAGTATATGTGTGTTAGGCAGTAAACAAAGACTACAGCGGTAAAGCATTCTCCCAAGAGCAGAACCAATGAAGACCTTCACTACTGAAACACAGCATAAGGGTGTCCATCACTGGTTTTTCTGGGGTAATGAGTCACATGTCTGCTATTTTCTTTCCCCTCATACATGTTTTTTTCCTCCCACTTCTTCCTTCATTATCATAAACACAACTTGTTCCAAAGAAGCATATTTTCACAGTGGATCCACTTATTCCTCAAAAGTAATTCACATCAAAAATTCAAGGAAACGTGAAGATAACTTCTTGAAAGTTTGATTGACAGTTGTTGTTTTTTTAATAGGGCTTGGGTGTGTCTTGATTCTGCTGTGTCAGGCTGTGGTTATTAAAAAGAGCAAGGCTGTGCACAGCTTGGCCACAATACAGTATCATTTTACTGCCTGAGTCAGGCACTGACCAACCCACTGAAAATTCACAGCCAAACACTCTACTGCTGAGTATCAGTCAGGGAAGAGCCATGCACTCACTAACAGTTCTACTTTTGTCTGTTCAGTCAATAGCCATCATTCTAATTCTGTTATATGCCACATTTCACACACGATTATACATCATTTCTATTTAGCGACACTCTTCTCTAAGCTGTACACATGATCCGTTATATATCTGTTTGGAAAAATAGTCATTTTCTTATAGCAATAATACCCACAAAGTACACGTGCTGAAGTTTGAGCATGGCGAAAGAGAAAAATGTTAAATGTTATCATGACCTAATTTTCTTGTTATTTCAGTAGACACCACTGAGCCTTTTCAGCCCCGTTTTCACTATGGGGTGTGTTTGTGTGTGTGTGTGCGTGCGCGCACGCGCACATGCAACTGCTGTGTCTCTGAACTTCTGTTGGTCAGTCATTCCGTTTGATTGTGGCCTTTAGAAGAGATGATGGAAGGATCAGTGGAATGATAATCATAGAGATCTTTCCAGTGACATATACGATTCGAAGCACCTCTGCGCTTTCACAGGCTCCAAACCATCACAGATTAGAGCTGGTGTACTCAGTCTGTAAACTGAGAACCATTTTGTAAATTTAGAGTTTGTACTCATGCTGTGAAAGCTGTAACTGTTTACAAAAAATGATACTACTGGAAAAATGATGCTGGTGTCATATCTCCACGCCTGCCAAATTCACGTGTGAAGAGCTCTTACCCTTACTCTAATATTTTTAAACTGACTCTACAAGTAATACCCTATATATGTTTGCCATCAACACTAACACTGTCCTTTCATAACTTTCACAGGGCACATACTGTATTTCACTACAGCTTATTTTCAAAGGAATGGGATGCAATTTAAAGGTTTACAGCTGTATCTATTTATTTATTTATTTATTTTGGTGAACATCTATATCCTTTGTGTCAGAGCCAAAACGTAAACTTTGCTTTGAATAACTAATAATATGCATCCCTATACTTAACCTGACAGAGTGAAAGAATCCCATCGGCAGGTTCTAGTACCAACACCCTCCACTAAAGCAGTAACAAAAAAAGAGAGAGAGTGAGAAGCGAGAAGGGAGAAGATTGAGGATTGAGGAAGGAACTGTCATTATCAGTGAGGCAGGAATAATTTGTGAAGAAACTGGCAGGTTATTCACCAGAGAGGTGCAGAAACAGAGCAGGAATAAAACACTTCTGCATGCACAGGTTTAGACATAATTTTACAATAATTGCAACCGTGAAAAACACCCTTGTAAAGCAGAACTGTGTCTGCATGTGCATGTGTGTGTGCCTGTGTGAATGTGCGTGTGTGCGTGTGTGTGTGTGTGTGTGTGTGTGTGTGTGAGCACAAGCACGTGCATGTGTGAGGGAGTGGTACTATGCTACTTTGCAGTGGCTATAAATCCAACTTTACAGCACTGTCTACAGGCTTCATCACTATTCACAGTATTAGTGCAGAGCCATGTGGAAGGTCTGTTTAAGTTATATGACTGATGGCTGTCAGTAAATATCCGCCAACTTCACGCGGCAAGCTGCAGAACATTCAACCTGTCTGTCCACCAAATCAATAGTGCTAAAATGTTTACTTTACAGATAAAACTATAATCTCTCCACTCATGTTTCTCCCATCATAAACCATGCAGTGACAGTTATTTGCTTGCAGAGTAGAACTATGGAAAGAATACATCATGCGGCATTTGTCTTGGTACATAATACAAACAACACTTCATGCTCTACTCTCTCACTCAGACAATACTTTCTACTTTTTTTTTATTTATTTCATCTCCTTTATTGCTGATGGCCCAAGATTTGACTGACCTTTTACTTCTGAGGAGAACGTGGCAGAGTGTTTGGTCTGAAAAACCCGCAGCTCTTGATTCAATTCACACACAGAAAGATCAATGTCCCATGAGCGAAGTCCTGTTGGGGGAACGACAAAAACTTCTTTATAAATGATATGTACATTAAACAACTTGTTTTGGTAGTAGTATTCATGTTTAGCATGTCGTTGCCGTGGTTAATGAGATTCATAATATTGAGGCTGCTGAAAAATGTATGAATGTGTGATATTATTATTATTATCATTATTATTATTATTACTATTATTATTATTGTTGTTGTCGTCAATCGTTTAGTTCTTAAAAATGAAGCACATAAATTTTCTTGAAGAGTTCGCTGTACCACCACAGCGTTCTGGAAGCTTCGGCAAATAGTCTGCAACGTTTGGTAAAGTTTTTGAGAAACCTGAGTTGTGTGTGTTTTATGTTATTTATTTGTAACAGAGCATGGATTTAAAATGTATTCGAAACCTGTCTTGTTTGTATGAGCCAATTTTATTTTTGGCGAATGGACAAAAGAGAATATGGTTGATTTTTTATTTTATTTTTTATTTATTTATTTACGCTAATCGCTTAGATACGGGGTTTTTACAACTGTTAACGAATGTATACAAAGTTGTGCGAGGACGAAGTTTCAGAGTTTACAAGCAGGATCGCGGTGATGTCTCTAAACTTCACAAGCTAACCCACTCACCGTGTTTAATGCGTTCTTTCACAGAATCAAGCTGAAGACCGGTTGCAATTTCTCCTATTACAATTAGTATGTAATGTCTCGACTGATTAAAAAGAGGTCCGGCGCATAGCTGCTGTCCGAGGTGCTGAATAGGTTCCTGTCGCTCCGTGGTCTTCGGATGCGTCGTCATCTTCTTCTCGCTCATCTCAAGAGAGACGATGTCTTCCATCGGTATTTCCATGGCAACAGCAGCGGGCACCAACGCATAGGCCTCTCCCATTTCCATGACAACTGCATCCACTCAGTCACTGCGCGAAGCAAGTCAGAGAGGAGGAGCGACAGGAGTGGCTCGTGAAAAAGGTTCTCTGATTGGTCCTCGGTGCGTATGGCTATTTGATGTCACTATCAGAACATGCCAGAGATGATTATGTGGTCCCACAGTGATATAAAAAAGAGATTGCCTGTGTCTAAAATGTGTTAAATAACTGTAATTGTCAACAGATTTCCAAAAAAATCATACTTCCCCTTTTTAATAGCCTATTTTATGCTATACAAATACCTTCCTCTCCCTGTTTTGGGTTTTTTTGGGGTTTTTTTTTAGTATAACATGTTCAGCATGTTGTGATGTATTTCTGTTTGAGTATGTAGACTACTTGTTCCACAGCAAAGACTGTGAGACTGAGCTGAGGCATTTGGGTCCAGTCACACACATTAGATGGATGCAGGAAGTACCAGGAGAGTGTCAGCACCAGATCCTCAATGCACTGCTTTGTGTCTTTGTGTTTTGTACCAGTATAAACTGTCAACAGAGATCTGTCTTTGTCCCCAAACTGTTTTGCATTTTAACAGAAGTCAGTCCATTTCCCTGATGTCTTGTGCATCACTGCCTCATAAATAGACGGATTCTGAGTGATGGATTATGACCTAGTTTCATATTCTGAGTATTGTGTCTGTTGCTTTAGAAGTTATATTTAGAACAATTATGCAAAAATAGTCTAGAAAACATGCAAAAATGTTGTGTCAAAACCTACTAAACATCATTTCTCAGAAATCAATCTTTTCAATCTTTCGTTTTCACACAGCATTGACCTTGTTATTACAGTTTTCTTTCTGGTGCTAATTCTTTTATTTTCACTGAGAGTTTCCATTTATACTTCAGATAACAAAACATAACTATGCTATGTACAGAAAATGTTACTGATTAAAATATATATCATAAAACATACAAATTATAAAAAGAACAGTTTTGTTCATGTAATTGCATTAACAAGTAAGTGCAAGTGCAAAAACATAAAATAACTGTAGAAAAATAGAAGGAGGGAACACTGATAGAGCATGTCATTGTTATGTATATTTTTGCCATGCTGAGATGAATCGCCTTACATATTGCAGAATGCATCAGAAGACAACATTTCATTTGATGTTTCATTTAAACGTCAACATTTAAGTTCAACACACCAGAAGACATTTAGCTAGGGAAACTGTGTTGAATGTTATCAGAAGTTGTGTTAAATTTGTAAATCTCATTTATTGATCTGATCTAGGACTATGCTGTTCATAAAAAAATGTATGAACCAAGTTAAGCTAATTTTGGATGAGCACTCTTTTTCTGAGATACTCGATACCTTACAGTCATGATTTCAAAGGAGTCTGGAGGATGTGACCTTAAATGAAGAGTTGGCAGCATCATGGCAGCAAGAAACCAATGTAGGAATTAATGCAATGTTGTCGCCGATTCTGCTGTAAATATCCATTCCTGCGCTCCCTTCCATGAGTCAGCGTCTTCACAACAACTAAACAGCTGACTGATCAGTGAACACAACACTACCTACTGCCCCCTGGTGTACAACTTCGGTTAACAACAGAGCTACTCAGTGTATCTCCTGTTCAATGAAGTATGAGAGTGTAAAAAGCCTAGGACCTACATGTGAGGATAAATACTTAATCAGAAAAGATTTCTCATAGATCTTTGATTTCAGAGGTTTGGGTTTTGTCGGTGCACAATATGTACAAACTTAGCTTTATTTGAACAGCAAAAAGTACATTCATTTCAGTGACAACGGTATTTATTCTTTGCTAGCTATAATGGTGTTTTTGGTGGTGTTATGTGTGTTTGGTGGTGTTTGTGTGTGTGTGTGTGTGTGTGTGTGTGTGGTGCTAGCTGGAGGGGTGGGGGGGGGGGGGGGGGTACTAGAATGTTCCACTTTGGATGGAAAGACAGTAGGATATTGTAAAAGAAACTGCATTCTTAGAATTCTTACCTAGAAGCAATAAAGGTGTTTGAACAAGAGTAGCCTTTACCCCAGTCGCAATGCAACCATATTGTCACGGCATGGCAGTTACGTTTTCTCCATTCTTTATTCTCATTCGATATTCGTAAAACACTGAAAGAAGACGCACGCACAGACAGATGGAAACGAATACTTATAGATCAAGCTGAAACCCTGAGTTTTCAAATTTCAGAATAGAATGGAGTTGTATCATTTACATTTCTTTTTGGTAATTATGTATATCACCCATTACTGAAATAATATACCAATCTTTGCGTCGTTAAAGAGTCGCTGTGATGTCAATGCAGTTTCAAAAGATCGCACCATATATTTTGAGCTAAAAAAAAAAAAGTCAAGATCTTTTGGGAATATGTGACATGTAATGCACTTTGCATATCCCTGACAAATTTCCCATCGGATTCCACCACGAGTAAATATTGCAATTTATTATGAGCGCATGCTGATATCATTTCTGTCCTAGCAAAACATGCTTTCGTGTTTTCTTCGCCTTAAATAAAGACATAACATTGTATTACACAGATAAACACTGGCACAAAACGATAGCCAACTTAACATAAATTCAGTAAGATATAATTAATTGTATGGCGTGCGTTCATATCAGAAAATGCCAGTGCATCTTTAAATGACACCCATGTATCCCACACCCAATCTGCCAGGAACAGACAGGCTAAGAGATCAGAGAGAACTCGAACGCATTAATGCAATTTTCAGAGAGACCGTAAGATTCAAAGGATAAATTGACATTCTTCAAAGGAATATCAACTTTTCAGGTAATCAGTCTGTTTATTAGCTAATGCCAGCTGCATGAACTCTATATTTTGTGTTTTTCGCTATTTCGGATCAGACCGAATACTGCCTATAAGGAAGTGCGAGGTAGAGGTGTCACTTTCTTGAGAACTGCGTCACGATACACACTGTATTTAATGTCATTATATAGGCATATGCGACCCTCACTATTTCAACGCATTTCTATTTCAGAACATCTTTCCTTAGTTGTCAGATTTGTGTCCACTCTCCAGGATTTTTTTTTTTAAGTTTGGGGATACAGCTTTCAATGTCGCTCGAAAATTAGTTCTTGAAAGTCTAAATCGTTGAAAAGAAAATTGTGTTATTTAGCGTGTATGATGTCTTCTGTACGGAGAGAAATGCAGTGAGGTGCGTCCTCATCCTCTGACAGCCGTTAATGACGTCAAACATGCTCGAAAACCAGCATGCGTAGGGCACAGAAATCTGGCGTATAACACAAATTTTCAAATAATTTAACCCAGCAGGTCAGTATAGGATAAAGGTTACAGAGGCTCGCGGTATGAATGAAATTGCAGACATTTTGCAATACGAAAAAAATACTATGTGGAAATATTCTTAGGTTTATCCCAAGTATTATGATAGTCTCTAACATCAAACTCTGTACTCTCCTACATCCCCCCCAAATTAGTAGGTGGTCAAGTGTTAACGACTTTAAAATGTTCAGTTCCCTTTAAAATGCTAAGCAGTGAAAAATCAATGATGAAACGATTGTACTGTACTTCTATTTTTCTCACTCACTTTTCAGAGTTCAATATTTCAGTATCATAACCACAAAGCAAAAGAGATTTCAACTCCATCTGCACCAAAAATATTGATTGGCCTCTTGTGAATAAATGCCAGCTTTTAAAAACTCATTACATGTTTTTTTTAAATTCCACAGCACTGTTACAAATAATTGGTGACACTCTCTATAGAGTTCAAATTTGACCAAGATCAGAAAACCTGCAGTGTGAGTCTATATGAGAATGTAAATTAATCCCAGTGTTGCCTGAGAAATATAATGCTTATCATCCGTCAGCGTCTTTAAAATTTGTGTGGAAGTAAGGAGCCAGTACTTTAGGAGTAATTACACTGATATTGATTGATTTGGGCAAAAGCACATAATTAACATATTTGAAAGCCTTGTGGAATCACCATAGATCTTCATCACCATGATGTGGTCTCACTGCATGCTCAGCAAATGTTTCATAGTTAAATGTTAGTTTGTAGTTGTGATGGACATGCTGTGGTCAAAAAACGTTATGTTAACATAGACTTATATGGGTGCTTTAAGGTGTAATGGAATCCAAAAACATTCTCCAATCTAACTCACACATGATAAACAGAATGCAAAAGTTCTCCTAGAACAACTTCAGTGCCATTAAAAGTGTATCATGTGAGCTTAATGCCATGGCTTTCTTTCCTGCTATGAGCCATGCTGTATTATCTCCTTAGTGTGGAAAATTACATGGTTACCTTGGCGCTCCTTTCATGATTTTGTGACGTGTGTGTGTGTGTACCAGTGCACTGAATGTGGATAAAGTAAATATGATATGACAGGATGATGTGATGGTAAGATCTGAGCACTTTCATGTATATATGAGGCGATGGTTTATGTCCTCATGTCTATATGTGTATTGTTATATTCTGTTGATCCTTCCCGAGTTCAGATGTAACCTCTGTCATAAACACTATGACGAAAATATTCTCAATTTCCTGTAAACTAATTCTCTTTAAAGTAAAAATGTACAAACTACCAGTTTGCAGACACACACACGAGAGAGAGAACAAACTGCAGTCACAATCCACGGCTGTACATAACTACATTGTACAACAACAAAATAGTGTGAAGAAGGCATAAGGAATCGTCTCGACCGTTTACTTCTTCCGCACATCACAGATTGACTAAAGAAAATAGAGATCTACCTTTTTTTTTTTTTTAACACAGAACCCGACCCCTACGAATCATTTGGGCCAATAAAAAACGGTCTTTTTTGTGATACGGTTGATCGATGGGGCTCTAACCAATCATAGTCCTCGTTCTTTGCAGTTTTCCCGCGAAGTTAGAGTGCAGGAAAACGCTAATGCAAATACAACTTGGGGGTTGAAGAAAAGTTATCGGCATGGACTGAGGTCATGTGAGGCTGCAAGTGAGGATCTTGGTTCTTTTTACATTCTTTATTATGAAGAAGTGAATCGCATTTTTCTTATAATACATTACAGAGTAGTTTGGAGTGAAGTTAGTTTGCAAGCTAGCTAATGTTACCCGAGTTTCAGAGTGGCGCATATAAAGACAGCTAGTTAACACCGTTGGTAACTTGCCTGGACTCAGTTGTTATGTTTTATACGACGTTGAATGGTTGCTGTTTAAGCTTATATGATTTATGTGTACTGTCCGCTGTTTGATTTGTATTCTTTCATTCTTTTACGATTAAGAACCGAACATGAGGTAGGTACGAACACGGATGTACTGTCGTATTTCAAGAAGTTCCAAAATAATATTTAACCAACACGCCTCATGGACTCTGATTTTACTAAGCATACATATATTTGAGACTTCCTGTTTCATTTTCAGGTCCAGGGATTTACGCTCCATCATATGTGTAAACAATGGAGCAGGTCGCTGAAAAGATATTTTGCACCACGCGAGCAAGGCTAGGCCCACTCTCACCCCCGTGATAAAAGTGTGACGAACAACAACAAAACTGCTGTCGACAACTTTGTGTCTGCATCGCATCTCTCACTTTCTCCAATGCATGTCATCTCAGGACACAGCTAAACCATCTATCGCTCTTCGACCCATATGGATCCTGGAGGAAGTGACCTGGAACTGAGCCTACCCCAGACGGAGAACCCCTGCCTGATCGTAGAGGATTCTCAGCCGGACAGCGTAGCTCTAGAAGACGACCCAGACAGCAGCTATCGTGCTTTGCTGGCTCGCCGCCTCTCCAACCTTCAGCCCACTGCCCAGAGCCCCGTACTGGTGAGAGAGAATTGGAATACTCTCCTGTATGTTTGGATTTTGGTCTTGTACTCACGCTAGTTTTGTTCATCTGTAATCCAACAGTAACAGATATGTTTTCAGTTATTCTGAAAAATGTTAAAGGGTATTTTGCTGAAAATCTGGTGGGTTAGTTTCCTGGTCTAGGATTAAGGTTAAATTGTATTTTGAAATGAGTTGAGGAACTTCATCCAGAGTGCGGTTTGGTCTAGAGGGCTACACTTTTAAATGGATTCATAGGTTAACAAACTAAATTTGGGTGCAACTCAAGGTTGAGTCACAAGGTTTAACTCGAGTGGATTGCCATAGCAACTCACCCTGCACGTCTAACTTGCTCCAGGGGAGGCTTAGTTGAATCTAGGCCCTTGGAACTCATATAGACAACCTAAAAACAGATTAAGGCCACAATATATACATATCTATGTAGTGGCAATGTAGAAGCTGCCCTCTATAAAATGCTTCCATTTACTGCACCCACAGGGATCAGAAGAGGCACACTGGGGTTCTTATCCATTGTGCTGCAGTCCCGATTGTAATTCAGTGGCATCTTTGTCTGGGGCTCAGTGGGAGTGAACCTAGGTCCTCCCACACCCCCCACTTTAGAGGATTACTCTGTGGAACTTTCTTTTTTTTGTTATTGTATTCTGTGTTAGAACAGTTTTCTACAACATCTGGCCAGATTGAAATAACCTTAGTTGTGACATTAATTAATGTGACATTGATTAGGCCTGATTGGGAATGTGTGATTTTAGCCAAGCCAACTGCCTCTGGCTCTACTCTGAATATGTTTGATTTGTGACAGATACCCCCAGATAACCGGCTGCACATGCGCTTAACTACGTAACCGGAAATAACTTACTCGTGCCCGATTTGTACCACGCACTTGTGAACGGAACACTTGACGACAGACACAGAGTTCCGTTCTGCACATGCGCGTAATTGCGTAATTGGAGGCACAACTTATTGCTGCCTGATTTGTACCACGTATGCGTGAATATTTTAACGTAAACTGAACACTAGATGGATGTCAGCGAGTATACGTAACCGGAAACAACTGGCAGTTCAGAGCGAAAGTTTGTTTAAAGATGTTTGGTGCTTGTTGTAGCGTAGATATGGAAGCGTGTCTATATCTATGTGTGATTGAGTGTGCAAGTTAGAGCCCGACCGATAAATCGACGTGGCGATATTATCGGACGATATAAGCTAATTGCAGATAAATCGGTATTGTCGTTTATAACGGCCGATCAATGACGATTAAAAAAGAAACGGAGAGATGGAAGATGGGTCCTTCAACCATGTTATGACATTCATGTAAGCCATGCCAGGTTTTGCTACAGTAACGTGAAAGCCAATACAGTCAGTCATACATCAGTTACCTTTAACGTTATGGTAATTGAGTGGTGTAGGCTAAGCTGCTGACAAACTTGATTGTAGGTTTATTCATGAGACAGTGTGGCAGTTCTAGCCAGTAAATAAACAACGGTCCTGTCATTTCTCCCTCGTCACATCTAAAAATTCCCTGGCAACATTGCTTACAGCAGTTTATAACGCTGTCCATTGCTAAATTAGGTAACCCACAAAGCTGGCTAATGCCATTATTATCAGTGGAAGATCGCTAACGTTAATGAGCGGTTAAACCACAGCGTTTAAGTTACTGTGCCTAAATGAAGCAATGGTAAATATATCTGTGACTCCCATGTCTGTAGTTGCAGTCGGCGCATTGGAAAATATTAAACCAGTTGGCACACGTAAACAAATGTGAGTTGAACAAGCATCTAACATGGCTTGGTAGCCGAACAAAGTTATCTGTCTTCTTTTTCAAACGGTAGTGTGAAATCCCAAAATCCTCGTTGCAGACAGTCATGTAGTATTAGATGTATTCAACAGCAGCGTTTACTGTAGGTCACTGTATCGGTTTATTGCATTATTTATTAGAACTTTATTTGTTGTACTTTTGTTCAGAGTACTATTTATGACAATAAAACAAGTTTATTTTTAAACTGCATTATGTCATGCTATCTTGGTGAGGACTCTTACATAACTACACATAACTAATATTAGGGAAAATCTTTGTTCATGTTTATGTGTTTCTGGGGAAAAAAAGAGTGTCGACTGATATATCTTTTTCGGATTTTTTAATCCTCAAATATCGAAACCGGGATCGGTCTGAAAAATATTCCGGTATTTATTCCTATTCCGGTTGGGTTCTAGTGCAAGTGATGGTCGTCATTTTGTATGCTTGGGGGGAAACCCCTGCCCCAAGACATCTAAGTTTATTTATTTATTTATTTATTTTTAGGAATTGATTTCTTCTCCTGTGAAAAGCAGAAGCTCTGATAACAACAGTCAAAGAGAAAGGAGACAGGACATTGACACCGTCCAAACAGGTATGTAGTGATTAACACAGTTTTACACGTCTTTTGTTCCTTTCAGTTACTTCAAATAGTGACTTTCTTTTTTTGCTGTAGACAATTTCAGTTCAGCTGCATTGGAGCATAGTCAAGTTCTTGAAGTTTGCTCAGTCAGAAAGAGGTATGTTTGCTATGTCACATGTTAATGTCTTTTTCAATTTTAAACAGTCGACTAGCACCATAACTGTGATGTGTTTTCTCAACTTTGTTTCATCTTTCTACTTTTATATAATTTACCATTTTGTTAGTTGTTGCCTGCTTATATTTAAAACAACCTAGCACAGAGCATACTGGTTTTGTTTTATTTTCAATCCTGAAAATCCATATTTCTGGAATTTCAGTCGTGTTGAAGCCAGCATGGAGTCTGGAGTGCATTCTACCACACAGTGTGCTCAATCTGAGGGTAAGGGGTGGATGTTGTCACATTTCTGTGGAAGTTTACCTTTATCTTTGAGGTTTTGGCAGAGGAAAGGATAACTTTTTGTGGGGTGTGGCAGGGTTTTAACTTTCTTTGAGTGAGTAGTTGGGGGTTGGCAAACCTCTTTACATAACAAAGTCACACTGTGACAACAGAGATAGTATCATTGTTTTCGGTGTTTCTCCGTAAAAAGAGCCCTTGGTGGTTTTGGCTTAATGGCTGTGTATGCATAAGGAATATCTCAGCTGAGGTACTTAAAGTCTAAAATTTCTTTGCAGATGGATTGTCTCAGTTTGGGCTGTTGGCACTGTCTCAGAGTCAGACTCAGGAAGAGATTGAAGCTACACCCAGTGAGATGGACAGCTGTGATCAGCCTAAGCCAAGTACTGTAGCCCTCCAGTTATCAGTGTTTTATTATGATAACATTCAGTTTCAGGAGAAATGTTTTTTGGAAAGTCCTTTTCATCCATTTTTTTTTTTTGAAGGAACAGTCGAATCGAAGAGCCCTCCCCTTGCTTCAGAAGGCCATGACAGCAAGTCACGGAGGTATACTTTTACTTTTCCTATTCAGAAATAAGAGATATGGGTCATTATGACGTCCTTTGTGGTGTTTTGTATGTAAACTTAGTGTGTGTGTGCTGCTGTAGGTCAGAGGTCAGTTCCAGTAGCCCGTCACGACCCGGGTCCAGCCGAGAGATGAGCATCCATAGCATTCTGCACTCGCAGGCATCTGATGAGCATGAGCTAATGTCCTCTCAGGATGACCTGTTTGACGGCGAGAACGACAGTATGTGCCCTTTGTTGTAGTTCTTCTTGGATAAAGTTCGGGCGCCCCTGGCGTTTGTATATATTTAAAGGAGGATACTGTGCATGATGATCTGTCTCGTTCTCATTTAACAGGCCCAAGGGTCGACAGCACAGTGTGTGAGGCTGAAAATCCGCCCACCTGTACCCCCGCTAACAGCCTCCGCCTCCTCCATTTCTCTGGACAGAAAACTCTGGTTCAGGAGAGTCTCTCTCAGTAAGACCCGGCAGCTACTTCTTAATTAAGTCTACATCACTGCTACTGCTCCATTAACCTGACTGGTTTCTGGCTGTGTACGGCTCAAAATGCACTAAAACAGTCTCTAAAATCTAAAGATTAAGATTGTGTAAACGTGATTTCCTTTGTGAACCATATTTTTCATGGATTTCCAATGGTCCGGTAGTATTCAGTGGCTAAACTTCTGCCTGTGTATATGAACAGTGGTTTGAAATAGGTCTTTTCCAACAGGCAATCCGTGGAGTTTGTGGCAGCTACGCAAGACCGCTTGAGCCAGACTCCCTTCATTGTCCCCAGTTCACCCACAGGGCAAGACGATGAACAAGGTAAATCAAACTTTACATTCATTTGATGGAAATGCTGAAAGAGGTGAACCATCTTCTGTAATGATGACTGTCAGGTTTTGATGCAGCTGTGGACTCTCCCATGGATACATCCTGCACCCCAGAAGACCAGTCACATAAAAGGGAGGATGAGCCAATGGACATGGACCCTACACCAAAGTCTCAGCCTACAACATCAACCAGAGTTTCACAGGACTCACCAGGTCTTGCTCTGGAGAAGAACCCATCTCTGCCATCCCAGCCTGAGTTTTCACATGTGAGAAACTAATGAACGTATGCATTGCTTTTTTTCCATCTGCCAAGTTTTTGTTAATTAGTCTAAATTGTCCTTTGGTATTGGTCTGTTTCGTTAAAGGATGTGTTCATGCCAACGCAAAGCCAGGATGCTGGGAGTAATAGTGTTGGTCCTGAAACCATCAAGAGAAATACTTCAGACACGGAGAAACCATCTGCAGTACTACAGGCAGGATCCCCCAAACAGACGGCCCCAGTGGAAAAGCACAAAACTGTCTCCGCCACTACAACCCAGCCCTCAGAACCGGCTGAATCCTTCCAGTTGGAGCTGTCTGTTAGCAGCGAGAAGAGTGTATTCACTGAGAAAACTCAAACTTTCATGGTAGAGGAGGATAGCCAGGCTACACAGATAGAATCAGAGGGGCCTATGAGTGTGGATGGAAGTGATGCTGTTCACAGTCAGAAGACAGGGAAGAACAGGCTCCACCCTGAACCAACTACAAATTCATCGAAGGTCTCTCAGGTACCCAACTTAAACACAAGTGCTTCAGAGAAGGAAGAATTTGACTGTTCTTTGATGGAGCTTTCTGAAAAGCAGTGCTCTGGGTCACTGAATATACAAACTACAAATGTAAGTGAAAAGAACAAATCTCAGGTCTCTCATCAGGACGTGAGACACACTTCAAAGCCCCCATCTTCACAGCCAGCTACGAAATCAACAGGTATAGCTTCCACCTATAACCCTGCTAGTTTACCATCTCAGTCTCTATCCCAGTCAGTCATACCAGTTGCCTTGGAGTCTACAGGGCAGATTGGAAAAGGGCAGAGTCAAAGCCAGCCTTTGCCTCAGAGTCCCAGCCAACAGAAATACAGTCAGACTGCCTCACCGAGTCGCAGCCAGACTACATCACACCATCGAAGTGAGATTGCCTCACCGAGTCACAGCCAGACTACATCACAGCGTCGAAGTGAGACTGCCTCACCGAGTCACAGCCAGACTACATCACCTCGTCGAAGTGAGACTGCCTCACCGAGTCACAGCCAGACTACATCACCTCGTCGAAGTGAGATTGCCTCACCAAGTCGCAGCCAGACTACATCACACCATCGAAGTGAGACTGCCTCACCGAGTCACAGCCAGACTACATCACAGCGTCGAAGTGAGACTGCCTCACCGAGTCACAGCCAGACTACATCACAGCGTCGAAGTGAGATTGCCTCACCAAGTCGCAGCCAGACGACATCACAGCGTCGAAGTGAGACTGCCTCACCGAGTCACAGCCAGACTACATCACCTCGTCGAAGTGAGATTGCCTCACCGAGTCACAGCCAGACTACATCACCTCGTCGAAGTGAGACTGCCTCACCGAGTCGCAGCCAGACTACATCACCTCGTCGAAGTGAGATTGCCTCACTGAGTCGCAGCCAGACTACATCACAGTGTCACGGTCAGACTGCCTCACCAACTCGCAGTCAGACTGGATCAAATCGTCAAAGTCAAACCGGATCACAGCATCAAAGTGAAGCCGCCTCACTGAGTCAAAGACAGACTGCGTCACAGCGTCAAAGTCAAATAGCTGATGGCTGCAGTAGTGAGAAAGAAAAAGAAGAGGAGGAAGAAGAGAAGATGATTGAGGGAGAGACCCTAAGCATCACTGGAACTGAAGGTTCAAGGCTATGCCTTGCTCTGTCCGAGAGTCAGAGAGTATCTCCAGAGCCCATGGAAGAAGGGGAGACATCTCAGCCGTACCCCAGTGGGGTGGAGGACCGAAGGGAGGAGAGCTTTAGTGTTATTATGTTGGATGAGAGTGAAAGAGTTTCTCAGCAAACAGCTGAAGCACAACACCTGCCACAGGGTCCAGGGAAAATGTCACAGGGAGATGATCCAGAGCAAAGCTCAGACTCTCAAAGAGCGACACTGTCCAGACCAGATTCTCAGCGCACAATAAACAATGCCAGCAAGAGTCTGAGTGAAAGCTCGGGGGGTAAGAAATAAAGTGTTTATTGGAGATTACAAATCATTAAATGGTAATTCCATAAATGTCTTGTGGGCGTCTCACATATGAATGCTCTCATCTGCAGAGATTCCATTTCACTTCACCCTCCCAAAAGAGGGGGAGCTGATTGGCCCTGCTGTGAGTGCCACACCCCCTATGATCAACCAGTTGAAGAAGACTCCCAGACACAGCACTCCTATTGGTAGGTTGTAACTCTGATGGACTCTTGCATTAAAAAAACTGACGTATATTAAAATGTGTATGTGAGTGAATGTGTGTGTGTGTGTGTGTGTTTGTGTGTGTGTGTGTATACTGAAGGTAACCACCCCTCTCCTGCTCTTCTCGTTGTTGCCGGCTGTGTAGTCATCTCGGTGCAAACATACTAATGTACTTCCTTTACAGAAATGGCTTCATTCTCGGAGCGGTCAGAGGGGGATGTCACCACGGAAACCATGATGGCAGACAGTGAGATCTCAGTGGAGGAGAGCAGAGAGGAGCTTGCTGCAGGGGCTGATGGGAAATTGAGTTTGAGGATGAAGTTGGTAACCCCTGTGGAAGAGGTCAGCTCAGGGTCAGAGCATTTCAGCCTGCAGAGTAAGGACTGCTCTTTCATATAATTTAAAGCCGTATATTCCTTTGCTGCTGTTTATAATCAGTGCATTTATCATTTTATCATTTGCTAACAATGGATTGCTTAACATCCAGAGCCTTTGTTCTGCTGCACAACAGATGGGAAAATTTTATGGCTCTGATTTCTTCTTAATGTTCTTCTAGAACCTCCATTATCTGATGAGGAAAGCTCTGTCTCCAAGGTTACCACTGTTTCCAAGGCTGTAACCAGGTAACTAACAGTGGTTGCTATGCAGAGATGCCCTATTTGTACAGACTCTGGTTTCATATTTTCGTTCTTGCTGCTGAATCACAGCAGATGAGTGTTTCTGCCTGTGTGAGAGATTAATACTTATTGCTTTATTTTGCTTTGTTGGTGCTGTACTGTCTGCCAGTGATTTGTTAGGCTCATAATGTTTCAGAGGAGCCAAAAAGAAAAATTGATTATTGGCTGATTAATTGATTTAAATAATCATTAATGTCAGGACTGGCTTTTACTGTGCCTTGATGTTTTATTATTATGTTATTGTAGCTGTAAGCATATTGTTTCTCTCAGCTCCTCAGTGTTTAGCCGTGTGCGTGAGGCTCACAGGCAGGTGCAGATGGAGGAGATCCAGCCCAGTGCTAACCCCCTCAGGCACGGTGACACAGATCCTCAGAACTCCCAAAACACCTCAATGGCCAATGATTTTCTCACAACTGAGAGAAAAACATCTGTGGCCTTACACACAGCACATTTTAGTTTCTTAGAGGCGCTATGACAGACATGGCCAGTGATTTGTTTGTTTATTTATTTATTTGATTATTTATGCTATTGTTCTGTCTCAAAGAAAGAATGACCTCACTCAGATTCTCTGCATGTGAGCTGAACTGGATTTAATGGAAGCTATTTATAGTATTCCCCTGTTGTTGTCTGCCTTCAGAGGGGATTCAGCGAGTTTGGTAGGGCCCTGCTAAAAGGGTTGCATCTTTGACCTAATTCCTGTCTTTGAGGGGTGGGTAAGATGATTATTCTGGTCCAGAAACCCTCAGAGAGCTATACACAAGGTTACATCTGCTAATGTTACAGCAAAGTCATACACTACTCCAACACTGTATGGGAAAGGTTTTTCTCAAGGTGTTCAAAGCCAGAGTGGTCTGCTCTCCACCCCCCGGCCCTCTGCAAACACTACTGCACCTGATAAACTTTAATGAGTAAACTGGTAGAAAATTACTCCAGACCTGTATGTAATTACACCTGATTCAAAATTACAGTTGCCAGCAATTTTTAAAACCACAGTTACACAACTACAATTACAATGTCACCATAATGTAAAACCATCGTATGAAAACTGCAGTTAGGCTAATTTAAGACGACAAAATCTCAGTTGCAGCTGATTTAATACTTTAATATTACATTAAAACCAACAACGTACATGTCATAATATTCAGCTATAAGGGTCTCCTTCCAACGCTCTCCTATCTGTCTCTCTCCACACAGAGGGGTGTTGTCTCAGCAGAGAGATTCTGAAGATGACTTGACACATCAGAGCCAAACACACCAAACTGCCTCTAACACTGACAATGCAGGAGCAGCCAGCCAATCAGAAGTCTCGCCTACCAGCCAGACAGACACAGTTGGCACTGCAAACAGGCCCCGAGCATCTGTGCCATCCCCTTTGATTCATACCAATGGCACAGCCCTGGAGTGTCCGTCTACCCCCCCTGCTGCTGGCCAGACAGAAAGAGAGCAGAGGGAACCCAGCGCATCTGAACAGACACCTGTTCGACAGAAAGCTGTTTCCCAGCAGACGAGCTTTGATTTACCCACTGCTACCAGTCCCCCCAGTGGGGTAAGAAAAGCAGTCTCTGGCTAAACGTGTGCATATTGTGGTCGAAAATGATAGTACGACTGACTTTTGCATAATGCTGCATGTTTGAGCTTTGTGTTGTATGCACTTTCCCCCAGCAGAGGGCAGCATCTCAGCAGATCAGCTTCGATGTCCTTGGAGCACAGCAGACTACCAACAGGGTAAAACACCTCACTCCAGTGTTAATAGTGCATACCCAAACACATAGTCACACACAGTCACAGGTTCTTAAAATTAACATCCTGACTGAAATTGTAATTTCCTGTAATTATAAAGATAAGAGAATCTGTTGAGCCAGACCAATTAATATTGATGATTAATACTCATGTTCCAACCTATTCAGAAGAGTGGTGCATTGGTGATAATATCTGCCTGCGTGTTTTATAGGGAGATCCTGATACCCCCTCTAGACCTCCAGGACCCTCTCTGCGCCGCCACATACGCACCATCCAGGAGACCCGCACCACCGTCACACGCATCATCACAGACGTGTACTATGAGAACGGCCAAGAAGTGAGCCGCACGGTCACAGAGGTGAGGGGCATTATGGGACTGCGATACGCATGGGCAGCGTTTTAACTGTGCACGTCTGTATGTCAGTTTGGGTCGAGCTGCTTGAGTTGATCGTTGATCACTGAAGGTGTACGTTCGTCATGTGCGCATGGTTTAGGAGTCTGAGGAGCCGGCTGTGGACTGTCGTGTGTTGGACAGCGATATCTCTCCCTCGCGCTCGGGAACACCCATGACATCTGGGGACTTGGCAGATATCAGCTCACTCTCTTCCAAAGGTTCTCATCATAATCACAGCTCCAGCAGCGGAGGCCTCGGTCCAGTCAGGGCTCCGGAATTCATCGTGCCGCTAAGTCGAGGGGCCAGAACTGCCAGGTAAGACCTAAACGCTAAACTCTACTGCATCTTCTTCTTCTCACCGACTTACTAACACTTCACATTTTTCACGTTTCCCTCCCGACTCTTGCGTACACGCAGATAAGATACACGGTGTCTGTAATATCTGCTACTGTGTGATATGCAATCCTGAGCCTTTTCTTTTGTCTTAGTCACAAACTCTCTCTCTCTCTCTCTAACTACACAAATGAGTACACACACAAACACATGTGCGTGAAAGAGTCGTAGCTCATTACCTCATGCCCAGAGTGCCAGAAGGTATCGGCTGACTGTTTAGTGTCGCCGTGTGTGTGTGTGTGTTCTCAGCCCCGGCCGAGGGGGCAGAGTCCAGCAGAGGTCTCAGTTTGTGGGTGTGAGTTCAAAGGGGACAGTGGTCACTCCAGTCAGCCCCCGTGGGCGAGCGCGGAGAGGAAGACCCCCCTCTCGCAGTACACCACCCAGGTGAGCCATAGTCTGGTAACTGGAGACCAGAATCAGGGAGACTTCACACATTTAATGTGAAACTCTAAAGCCCCAAGCACTGCATACGTGAATGTAGCCCTAAACTCTCCCTCTGCATGTCCTGCACTCCCACTAACCACTACAGAAACAACAGGCTTACTGTTACATAAATGCTGTCTCTTTGTCTCTCTGTATTTGTGTCTCTTTCCCTCTTGTTTTTTACTCTTTTTTTTTTGTTTTTTTCTTTTTCTGTCCATCTCTTTCTCCTGCTCCTTTTCCTGCTTATATTAATATCTGTGCTGCCACCAGTGAGAGTCTAATTCTAATTCCTTCATGAAATCTCTCAGGGGTGGCAGGTCAGGGCAAGGTGAGAGGTCACGAGGCCAGCCAATTTCTTCCTCCGAGGAAGAGAACTTCACCCGTGTGTGCCCGCGAGTGCCCGTAAGCCCAGGCAGACGTAGCGCCACCAGCCGCTCCGACTCCCTCAACACGTCCCCAGACAGCAGCGCTGGGGCCAGCAGCTTTGTGGGGCTACGCGTGGTGGCCAAGTGGTCGTCCAATGGCTATTTTTACTCGGGCAGCATCACCTGTGACCTTGGGGAGAGCCGGTTCCGCCTGCTGTTCGATGATGGTTATGAGTGTGAGGTTCCAGGCAGAGACATTTTACTGTGTGACCCCATTCCTGTTGACACGGAGGTTACTGCACTGAACGAGGACGAATACTTCACCACAGGTAAGGAAGAAAAAAACAAATATTGCAAAGGACAGTTAGTCTGAAAGAGGAACACATAATCATATTTAAATTCTAGAGTGATATCACTAGAGTAAATCATTTCTAATTATGTTCAGATCCTAAATGAAAAAGCATTTTCTCTCTCCGACACATTTTAGAAGATTTTAATGATCAGTATTGTGAGTGTTACGTCCCAGGTTTAATATGGTGTCCAGGGGTATGGGTAAATGGATGAAGCATAAAAGAACTGCACCACCAGTGCTGGCTTTGGACGGTGCAGCAACAAGGGAAAAAAAAAAAACCAGACACAGGAATGATGTGCAAAGACGTGAGATATATGGGTGACATTTACAAAAATATTTACAAGGACAAATGTACATGGGAAAAGGGGGAGAGGACAGCAAACGAAATGAACTGAGCAAAACAAAACCACCCTAAATACCTCCACCCAAAAACACACAGCTAACTACAAAACAAAAGGGTGGCAGAGCCAAACAAAGCCTAACTGCACTAACTACCTGATAACGAAATATACAAAAGCGGCACCCGCCTCTTACCTAACCCTACACGAAGTGAAATAGTAACACAGGGATTCCCCCCACCTTACCTGTCCTCCCGCGGTAACCGAGTGCAACCAAAGCTGAGACACAATCCAGAATCGAAGTAAAGTCAAACACGGTACAGGCAAGTTTGTAAGTAGTATGTCACAAAAAGAGTCAAAACAGCAAGATCGAAATCTGCACACTTGAAATCTGGCATCTTTAAATTTGGGTGCTCAGTCTCTGGTTGGCTGGGCCGGCAGAGGCGCTCCGTCTCTGGTTGGCCGGCCAGAACGAGGAGGCGGGACGCAACACCAGGCAGGATGGAAATTGACAGCTGCTTTGCACCACAGCTGGATACCTGCGTTAGGAGAGCAGTGAGAGAATAGAGAGAGAGAGAGGAAGACAAGATGCAGGCAAAACAAACGCACAGTGCGCTGCACGTAAAATAGAGTCAGAGATGGATTGGAAATCTGGCATACCGGGCATTTTCCCGGTGGGCTGACGCACCTTGGAGCCGATATAATTTTTCATAAAAAAAAAGAAATCTTGGCCAACGACCGGCCCATAAAGCAAAATGAAAAATCTAGAGGTGGATGCCGCCAAATGTGCAAAAAATAACAGACATGTTTGCTGGAGGGGCTGCAGTAGCTTCAACATCTACAGCAGGGGTGGACAGTAACGAAGTACATTTACTTGAGTACTGTACTTAAGTACATTTTGAGTATCTGTACTTTACTTGAGTGTTTTTTGTTTTTTTTTTTGGAAACTTATGACTTTTCCTCCACTGCATTTGAAATACAAATATTGTACTTTTCACTCCACTACAAGGTTCTCGTTACTCGTTACTTTAACGCATAGCTTTGAAGTCAGCAGACGAATTTTGTTTTCTAAAATGCGATAGGCCATACTGTGTTCATCACAGGGGAAAAACTAATCACAGTAAACTACTCCAATGCTGTCAGTCAAGTGCGTGCTGCATTTTTTTAACAACTGAACTTGGCGGTTTTACTGATGGCTACTACAATGGAAGATAAAGATGAAGGTTGCTCACCAGAGCAGCCATGGCCATATCTTAAGTCCATGTCTGAGATTTTTTAAATAAACTTGAAAACCATCTGGGGCATAACACCGGGTCCTGTGTGAACCCACTGCTGACGCATACTAATAGTTAGCTAGCGAAAATGCTGAGGTAGTGTTACTGACAAAAATCCTTTCAGAAATATATGTTTTAATCTTGTCAGGTAAACACAGTAATATTTGTAAGGTCAGCAGAGTCATGTAGGACATGGTCCCAATAAGATGAGGGGGGCAGGAATCAAGCAGTGACGATGGTCATCTAGCTGTTTCACATTTCAGACAGTGCTATGTAGTAGAAGTAAAATTAACCTAGCCTACAACATTATGACGTGTTTATCCTTTTAAGGTCCATCTGAGTTAACCTAGTGCCTGTTTAACCTCCGCTATACACTGTCTTTTATAGAGGAAGCATTTGGTTCAACTGTGTTTCTATAGGCTTTGTAGCATATTCCACAAGCTTTTTATTCTACAGGTTCTACAAGCAAGTCAGTGCATTCAGTAGGTTGTTTCAGAGTCATTAGACTCTGTAAATGCATTGTTGCAACAATACAACAATGCGATGACATTAAAAAGAAAATGTACTTTTGAATACTTAAGTATTTTTAAAAGCAAGTACTCCGGTACTTTAACTCAAGTAGAAATTGAACTGAACAACTTTTACTTGTAATGGAGTAATATTTGACCAGGAGTATCTATACTTTGACTCAAGTAATGGAGTTGTTTTACTTTGTCCACCTCTGATCTACAGTACCTGCCATTGTGCTAATTAAGTAAAAAAAAAAAAATTAAGTTTCTGTGATTGCACACACACACTGAACAGTGAATTTGTCCTCTGCATTTGACCCATCCAACACACCAGTAGTGAACACACACACACCAGACGCAGGAGCAGCGGGCAACATTCCTTGCGCCCAGGGAGCATTGGGGTTAAGTGCCTTGCTCAAGGGCACACAGCCGTGGATGTTGGGCCTGGGAGTCGAACCGGCAACCCTCCAGTCACAAGCCCGGTTCTCTAACCTTTAGACCACGGCCTTTAGACCACGGTTGCCCAAAAGGTGGCAGGTCATGGCCACTGCCAGGCAGAGGAGCAGGCATGTGACAGTGAAGCTGCGGAGGGGACAGTGAGCATGACGGGGCCGAGTGAGCAGGAGGAGGAGAGTGTAGTTTAAGCAGTAACCATGGAGTAGCTTCATAATTAACAGGGAGGAAGCAGGGAGGTAGTGTGTGTGCCATGCCATGATGACAATGATAATGATTAATTCAATTAATATCCATGGTAGTAAGATAACATCATCGTAACGCTGTCATAAAGTGAGACTGTCACCTACTGCTGGTGGTCACTCAATGTCAAATAGCAATGTATAAACTATTTGCCATTGTTTTTGTAGCTAGCAGAGTTCCCTAATGCAGCCGCAACTTCGGCAGACTATTCTAACGTTAACTAGCTGATGTTATTTTGCCAGCATCGTGTTGGCGTTGCTGTGAGTGACCTTACTTGTATTCTTTATACATACAAGTATACTTAAATTGTATTAAATCATTTGAAATGACACTTTGACTTCTAGCAGAGCTTTTTCTTTGACAATTACTTGTACTTCTACTTGAGTATGGAAATTGTGTACTCCACGGCCACCTCTGATCACCAGGGAGTCAGTCAGGAGCAAGTGAGTACACTGGTCCACTTGCAGTACACTTGTCCATGGCACTTACTGCTCAGCTTTGTAGTGATTTGGGAGAATAGTAAAGTATGTACGCATATTTAAGGGGACCGCAAGGATGGCGTACTGGTGGGTGATGGCCGACTGTTTGTGGTGGGCCGTCTGAGCCAAAAATGCGAGGGCCAAATATTTTTTTTTTTGTCCCAGTCCAGCCTTGGATGGAGTTGCTGTAGTACTGTATTAATTCATGGCCTAATGTCTGTCGGTGTGCACAGGGATTGTGAAGGGCCATAAGACAGAAGGCAGAGAGCTGCTGTACTGCGTGGAGAAGGATGGACAGAGTAAATGGTATGGCAGAAGGGCCGTGATTCTGTCTGTGGAGCAGGGAAACCGTCTGAGGGAACAGTTTGGCCTGGCGCCATACGAACCCACTACTCCCCACACCATGGCCTCAGACATCAGCCTCGGTCAGTACGAAATCTTATGTTTCACTTTAACACGGACAATACATGCCTTAAGCTAACAGGCACTGTCCTCTCCTTAGATAATTTGGTGGAGGGGAAGCGGAGACGAAGAGGAAATACTGCTGGATCAGTAACACCAAACCGCAACTCTAGTAGCAGTCCCAGGACCCCGGGGCCTTCTGGGAAGCGGAAGCTCATCAGCCCCGCTGAAGATCAGCAGACACCAGCCAAGAGAGCACACAAAACGGGCAGAAATAAAACTGGTATGGATACCATACCTAGTTAGGACTGAAATTAACTATCTGAAACACTGATCACTAAGCCCATGGACATTTTAGAATTTCATTTTAATCACTCCTGGATTTTTAGTCTTAAGTTATGAATAACTTCAAGCTGTTTTTAAGTGTGTGTTGACTATGCAAGAATTGTTTTACATGTACAGTATTTTACAAAAAGTATGAGCTGAAATGCAACATTTTGAAAGTATGTTTTTAATGGAAGTAGTCACACAAATAATAATTGAAGTAAGATATCAGTGCTGTGTGACTATGAATCTCAAATGGATAATGACTTGGTATTGATGAAACATTTTGAGATGATCTCTGTGTGCATAAACGTTTTGCTCTGTAAATGTCTCCAATGTGCCATCCATGATGTACAATGCAAACATGAGCACCAAATTTAATTCCCTTGTGCTGCTATTCTCATTGAGATGCAGAATCTCTCCCTCATTTTGTTGAGCTGGTATGTAAATAATAATGTGTTTTGGTTATTTGGGAGCACATTTTAAAGGCGGTGGGAATGGTGTCTTTTTTTTTTTTTTCAGTTGGTCTTAAATCTCAGCCTGACTCTGTTGAAATCCATAATATCCTTAAAATGTATGTTTGCTATATTGAATGCTTCCTGAGAGGTTTGTTTGTGTCAGTAGAACAGGCTAAATGTAACACCTCTGGGAGTGGCACAGACTTGCCTTCGGACCCATCCAGTGTGGTGGCCACTCACGGGCCAATGCCTGACTCCGCTACTTTGTTCATGGGCTTCGCCTTTCTGCTGACTGCCTCCTCAGAGACAGACCGCGAGTCCAACGTGCTCAACAGCGATGGCGAGGAAGGTGGGAGGACACGTTGACGCCTGTCATGTTTGTTTGTTTTTTTTTTTTACATAATGGTTTACAATTCATAATCTAAAATGTCTCCCATCTTCTGCAGAATATGTGCAGACTGCCCCATATAACAAACGCTACACTGAAAGTCAACTGGAAACGGGTGGAGGATTCATCCTCCAGGAGTTTAACGAAGAGCAGGTGGGCTAGCGTCTAAGACATTTCTCCCCTCGGATTTAAAACATACCTGTCGTTCCTGTGAGAGACATACCCTAAATGTGTTTTTCAGTGCAAAGCAGCGTACCAGAGCCTGCTGATAGCTGACCAGTACTGCCGCAGTCGCAAGTATCTACTGTGTCTGGCTGGCGGGGTCCCCTGTGTATCTCACATATGGGTGAGAGACTGCTGCCAGGAGAAGAAACTGCTCAACTACAGAAACTACCTACTACCTGCCGGAGTGGGACCAGGGGGTCACATAGTTGAATGGTGAGAGATTAAATACATTTGTTTATGACACAGCGAATTCTGCACCAGTTCCACTTAAGAACAGGGAATATTTGTGGGTGGTTCTTTTTGGTATATGCAGGCATCCTCGTGCCACTCCCTTCAAAGCCTTGAGGGTGCTGCTGGTTTTGGACGAGTCTGTGGATCTGTGGACAGAGCTTCTCCGCATGGGTGGGACTGCCACTGTGAAACAGCATCGGTTAAACAAGGACAGCTCAGGTATTAACAAGGCTTTAATATCCAAATAGAGAGCAACAGAGGTTTCATATGACTTTTAGTACTAAGAGTAAGCCTCTATGAGATTCATAAGCCAAAAGGCTATGTAGAGTAAACCTGTTTAAAGGTCATATGCTTGTAAGCTGCTATTTAGAATAGGAATAAGTCTGCATAGATTACAGCACCATAAAGCCTAGTTTAAATTTTGGAAGAAAGGGGTTGGCCAACACAGGAAAACAAAATGAAGCCAGCTCCTCACTTTTGGATGGTGGGCTAGTGTCAAATACCTGCTGAGTTCTGCGAGGTTACAAATGCCATCATGTGTCTTGTGCGCCTGCAATTGGCTGACTGACAAGAACACAAATTTGTTGCTGTGGAAACTGTGCTGGTTGACCGCATTGTGTATACACCTTGCTAAAATGTAAGGATTTGAGCTTTGCAAGCAAATATCTTTGCACAATGAAAACGGATCCTTTGCTTGGCTTGCAGTTCCAGAGACAGGGCACACTTTGGTGATGCCTAAATTCACAACCCAAACCATAGGCCGACGTTTGACCTTCAACACTTTTCTTCCAAAGTGAAAAAATCAAGTCTAGCCAACTCTCTAAAGAAATAAAACGCAGGGTCAATAAAAAAAAGTTAAGGCGACGTTTTGCATCACGCTTTTTGAGTTATGCCAACTGCTGGTAGAATTACAGTGATCCAACACAATGTTTAATGTTTTAAGTATGGTGAATTAGCTTTTCGACGACAGTAAAAAGCATTTCTAAGTAACGTGAACTTAAGGTAATAACTGTCAACACAAACACAAGTATTTAACAATTAAGACCATATTGCTTCAGAACACACTGCAAAATGTAACCATTTAACAACTTGTAATTCCGATTTAAGATTCAGAATCAAAATAATCACATATTAGGCTATAAAGTGTCATGTCAAAACATGGTTGGTGTGGAGTAATGTGAGCTAAGCTGTATGTCCGATCACGATGATAATATTTAGGGCTACATGAACGCAGAATGGCGCGAAGAGTACATGATAGACTGCACAATGGCCGCAGATACAGAAAAACGGCCGACTTAAACTACTTGGTACACATTGTAAACATCAGAGCAACCACAGAAATTAAACACGCGAGAGGAGTGATGTAAGGAGCGAGAGAGAGGAAGAGAGAGCAGATGAAGTGCCACAACCCGATTCGACATGAGACAGATGACGGCAACCGCTGACTCAGGCTAAACCAGGTTAAAGCATTAAATCATCACATCATCACTCGTCCTTGAAAGTTTCGCTTTAGGGTTTTTGAAAAAATCAGAAATTATCTTTAGAGACATTTTGAACAACACATGCGTGCGGTGTGTGTCTCGTGTGTAACAGAAATTACGTCCTTCTATGGGTGCGTCAGTCGTAATCGGCGTGACTGGTTAATACAAGTAAATCAAACATAAAAAATAAAATCTCCACCCTCTCTGCTGATAGTCTTACACTAAACACAAAATATCCCAGTATAAAAATATTTCAATAATATATTTTTTTAGTTGCCATTGCAGTTAAACAATACAGAAAAGGCAGGGCGTGCAGCTGCACACTCAGCACCCGCACTCCCAGCGTCAATGCCAGCGCCCAACAAAACAGGCGAGAGGACAGTCAGTGGCAGCCTGAACCTGCTTCTTGCAACTATTGTTTGTCTCAGGCGTCGTTATTTGTGAAAGCTAGACCAAATCTAATTTTACAAGATGCACCACGTTCCTCATTTTGACGCAGGCGGCAGGCTGCACTTGTAAAATTATGACTTTATTCTCGTACCCGAATATTACGAAGTTATTCTCGAAATCTCAGAATTTTTCCCCTCAGCGTGGCCCTAAGACTCCGTCGCACCTATGCCCCAAACGTCAATTTGACAAATTATATGCTTTGCAACAAAAGACCAACGTTTGCTTTCATAATACAGCACTCAATGGATTTCTATTCTGATACATTTAAATTAATGGTTGTTTCATCCCATCCAATATGCTCCCGTAACATTAATTTAATGACCGTCTTGTTTTCCTTTTTAGCTACAGAAACGTTTCAGGATAAACTTGCCACAATTCGATGTTTTATTAGTTTACCAACAGAATTCTCAGTCAATGCAAATCATTTTAAGCATAAAATTTCCCCCTTTTCACCCAACGTAAGATTTAGAGCACCTGGTCTGTAGGACTACGGTAGACTTAGTAGGCACAGAGAGCCTACATTCAACACAGCCGCTAAACGGGCAGAGTGTGTTATCATATCACCATCGAAAGGAATACCCCAGTCATTTTGAGTCATAAAGAAAATATATTTGTAACTGTAATAACACTCACCTCACGTGCTTGGCGTTTCTGCGCTTTGTCCTCAGTCAGTCGATTTGGGCCAGGTCCCATCAGAACATGTCCAGGCATGTGAAGTGGGCAGGAAAATTCAAATGAATGTGTCGAGGAAATAAATCGTCAAACAAATTTAATTAAGTTACCAAAACTTGAATTTAGTTCTTTATTAATGAAACACAGGTTTTAAGTTCAGGTTAGTCATGATGGTATGCTGTAACAATAGGTATAATTTGTGTGTTATCAGAGCTCAAGAAAATAACAATTGCAAACAAAAAGTCTAACAAGATCATAGAACTTGATTTTTTTTTTTTGTTATCTCACAATATATACTGTGTATTTAAGTAATGGCTAAAAGTCCTCTCAGTGGGTTTTAGAGTGCATGATGGTCTTATATGCTTGCGGGCTATACAGGACTCTAGGTGTCCGGAGTCTGTGGCTACATGGCTTCACTGTTGAAATCTGTCCTCATTAACAGACATTCCTGCTGACAAGTTTGACGTGTTAGTCACGGTTAGCGCGTGTCCTGCTGAGCTGCTGCAACGTGTGAGGCCCCTGCAGGTCCCCGTGGTATCTCTGGAGTGGCTGATTCAGAGCGTGATCAGTGGAGAGCGACAGAACTATGGCAGTAAGCCAGAGTACCGTCATGACTACTCCCCTTAAAGCACCATCTAAACGTCCTCTGTTTTAGAGCATGCCTCGACTGTATATACTTTCAACCTGTTTTTATCGAAGTAATAAAACTGTAACGGTTTAATTTTATTGCAATTTTATTCCACACTGTTATAAGATTACAGTTTTGCAAGCATGGCAATACTGTGTTTACAGAAATGAAAAACTTTCAAAAGTTGTGAGAAATTGTAGCCTCATCGAGGGAATGACAGGAGTTTTGGAGTAATACTACATGGAAAACAGACAAAAGCATACACTTATACATCTTATTGTGCTGTACAAATCTTCATCTGTCCCCTGTCAACGTGCTGTTTAATGCCTTCACCTTCAAAAGCAGGCTCTGGAACAGACAGTTCTGGGGAGGCTTTTGCTTCCTACATGAGATTTTCATGTATTTCTTCATAGTCCAAAACTATATTAAAAAAAGGAGGTTAAATTTTAAAATTACACATAGCGCTAGCATATGTGTAGCATCTAGCCTGTATAAGAAGAGGTTCCATTGTCATGAGGAATAATTTAACATTTCAATAATGGCGGCATTTGTGAATTTATTGCACTCTGAAATGTTGACCACTTCATAGTCATTCATTAATATGTTTGTGGTAGTGCTTTTGTAGTTATGTTAATCTGACCTACCTGCCCAGTGTGCCTCCTGATTGAGTGTAATATTTATTATAATCAAGCCGCAGCAGGAGCTGAGCCAGGTCAGAATTGATCTGGTGGTTGCGAACACTTGACAGAATCTTGAAGAGCAGAAAAGACTGCCGACTGAACCCCTGGTAAGGTCAAGAAATATGCATTCAGGTTCTTAAAACATTTGCATTTTTAAAATGGGATCATAAGCTTGCTCTACCTTGACTAAAATGTCAAGCTGGGCTGTCCCTCTTTCATCCAGCGGACCCAGTGTCTGGCTAACCAGTGAACAGAAACTGTGACACAGCTCCAGGATATCATTCAAACAGTGGAAAACCTGTCAGGGAGAGGACGAGACTTCAGCATGCTATAGAACACACACACACACAGACTGAAATAAGTCACATTTATTCACTTAGCTAACACACTGCTTCAGCCAGTGCCATCTAATTTTCTTTTTTTTTTTTCTGTGAATATCAGAAACGCTCGTCCTCTGGTTACTGATGCTTACGGGTTTTAACAGGATGAAGGACTGGGCTAAGAGATTGCTCAGGAAGTGGTCATGAGCCAGTCTGATGCTCTCAAAGTCTCGTGTAGAATTGATCTGTTGTAAAAGCTGTGAAAACTGGGACTCCAACACATCCACCTGATTAGAGAATTCAGGGAACAAGATAAGTAGCCATGAATATATAAGAGCATCATCGTGGTAAGTAGCTAAGTAATGACGTTTACCTGAAGGTAATACTGAAGATTATCAACTAAGAAAGCCATGTGGTTACGTAGCCTCCATTTGACGGCATCAGTCTGATTTGACTTCAGGTGCTTTCGCTGCATCTGCAGAGCCCAGCAGTGCTGTAGCTCTGACTGCACTCTACGCACACTCAGCAGGTACCGGAATACAACGTTATACCTGTTGAGAGGGGAAGAAGGGTCCAAAAGAGTTGTTAGCTTTTGTATGGCTAGACCTGCAAGTCAGACAGGTTTATAACAGGAATTCCATTTTAGGGCATACTGTTTCTGTTACTACACTGTGTTACTCCTCCTGAACAGCCAAGACATTGACTTGATGCAGAGTTTGGTCATATGTGGGTAAAATGATGCCTAAAGAAAGAATTGTTAAGGTTTACCTTCTTCTGAATAAAGTGAATATGCACTACATAAAAGAAGGAAAGAAATCTGTCATTAGGGAAGCTAGTCTTACTTTTCCAACACAGCCGGAGTGAACAGAATGTGCAGAGGCCACTGTACTTTATAGGCCAATCCCAGTGCAGCCCAACCTGTGGGTGGAATCTCTCGAGGGGAGGTGTCCTGGGGAGGTGTGGCACTGTCACGGTTTCCAGAAGCCTCTGTGAGCACAAATAAATTTTCACCAATGAGATTCAAGAATTGGGCTGAGGAGTGTAACACAACCCAATCATACAGCAATACCTTTGTTTTCTTTTCCTTGGTAATCAATGGTGAGGTGGAGCAGAGGCAACAAATTGTCATCATCAAGCAGCACTTTGTGAGCGGCTTGTTGGAAAGCTACATTGACATCTGAAAGTGTTAAAAAAAAAATGGAGAGAGAAATGGAGTTAATGAATGAGATGACTTTAAAGAAGATCTCCAAAAACAACATCCACTCTTTAAGATTGTGTACCATGCTCTGTGACAGCTGTAGGCGGAGTCTTAAGCATATGTTGTGCATGGTCAATGAAGACTTGATAGAGTTCACCACGTCCCAATAAATAAAAATCTTTTATTATCTGAAACAAAAACACAAAATTATTCATTAAATTGCCACATAGCATTGATATTCCATCAGGGCATATGGAAGGGCATATTTCAGAGGCTTACCTTGAGTTGCCCCAAAAGATCTGATTCCTCCACCATCAGCGTCCATAAATGCTTTGGATGGACAGATAGTTATGTCAGACTGCTGTTTTGCTTTAAATTCATTATAATAGTGATGACGGAGTGTTTGTGTAATGTTAAGTGAACTTTCCAAGCGTTTTAAGTTAAGCCTGATGACTCACCTCCGCTACAGTGCTTCGAATGCCATCAATTAGATTCTCAAAATCTACCAGACTGAAGAGAGGCTGCTGTTTCAGTCTGTGAAACTCTGCAGCAAAGGTATCCTCTTGGTGCTTCAGAATAGAGCCTGTGTATAAGACAGGAATGTTTGTACCAGGCAAGTTCATCCAACATTAAGTTCATACAGAAAAAAAAAACTTGAGCTCTCACCAGCTCTCGCTGGGCTCTGGTTGTGGTTCTCAAACATCTGGACAGATTCGCCGACAAACAGGATTTTCTCAGCCACTCGAACAGGGATGTACGAAGGCAGCATTTCCACACGCAGGGAAAACTGCTGCAGCGAGGGGGCAAGCATGTTTTCCTCCTCAATCAGTCTCTTAAAAAAAAACCCCAAAAAACCCAAGTAAATGAATATAAAAAAAACAACAACGACAAAACAGCAGAAACGTTTTTGAGCCACGTAGCTCTATACCAAAGCACGTCTATCGCAATTATATTACAGCTTAAACTCAAAAGTGTCAACTCTTCACCAAGTCCTGCAGCTCCCGCAGCTGTTTTCCACTCAATCCTCCAATTCCCAAGTCTTCTTCATCCTCCTCTTGTGCGGCTGCAGCTGCCCCTGCACTTGGGCCCTGCCTGATGAAGAACTCTTCACTCTGATCTAGCAACAGCCCATGGAGCATCCATGCTGCCAGCTGTTTATACAGCACCCCATGGCAAACTGCAAGTATCCTGTGCACAACAGATATGCCAAAATCAGTTCTCAAAAACACAGCAGAGGCCAAGCGCAACACTGAAAAGTTCAGGATTTTATACTCACTTCTCCAAAGCCATCCGGACAGGGGGCAGTCCTCCACAGCTGTGCTTATAAACCGTCTCCAGTATTTGACAGCCGTGAATCTAAATGACATGACAAACAGTGCTGAAGGGTTTACTCAGTTCAAATGCTATTAATGAGGATGGAAACATAACCTGTATTTTAATATTCATGCAGGGAGTTGGATGTCTCACCTTCTGAGATTTAATGGTCTCCACGACAACCATGACAGATGGAAATAAGAGCTGAAACTACAACAGCAGCAGAACTAATTGAATAAATGATTAATGGTCTCAACAGCAGCCATAACAGATGGAAATAAGAGCTGAAATTACGACAGCAGTAGAACCAGCAGCAGGACCATCCTTTAACAGCATTTTAAGAATATAGCGGTTACACTGAAATGTTTGCATACTTACTTGATCAAGCTTGTAATTCACATGAGATATTGAGAGATGTGGGTCACCAAGAAACTGTGAAATGTGATACATAAAATCTAAGTGCAGCTGCATAACTTGATATTACATATTGGTATTCAACACGCATGAATAAATAAGTAAATTGATTTGAATGTATATTCTTTTGTATGATTTACATTTTCTTTACTCTGAAATACAGTATCTAACCTCCTGTTCCAAGTCTAGGAGTGCTTGTCGATACGGCTGCAGCATTGAGTCCAGGCCCGTACAAAAAGCTCGCAGGTAAATGCCGTGAAGTCCAGACTGGTTTGGCTGGTTGGCATAATGATCCTGAGCAGTTGTATGGACAGTTAAACTTGGAACACACCACTGCCATGTTACTTACAGACAAGATTTTGCACTACAACTATTACGAGAAGGAAAAACTGATAGTGCCTACCTGCTGGTGTACATGACCCGTGTGTTGTTCGATGAACTCCGTAAAGCGAACATAATCAGAACCGAGCTTGCACAAACGATTGAGAACGCTGGTTTCACTTGGATGAAGAAATGGCAGGTCTTGGGACACCTATTAAAACAACGCATATTTTATTCATGAATGACACTCATTGCTATCAAATGATTCAAAGTATGAGTACCAATAACTGTAAACAAAAATACATTCTGTTGCTGCCTGACTACCTAACGTAAGGCACAAACAGATGGAGAGGTCTGACCTGTAATCCATTCCGTTTATTCCATGTGAATATGGTACCAGGATATCCACTCAGTGCCAACAACAGCTCGTGAATCATTACTGCAAATGTGACCGATTTGTGTTAAAAGAGACAAGAAAATATAAACATTAGGCTGTCAACTATTCATCCTTAACCTTAACGGCACCGCCAAAAGCGCCGTCGTCTGTAGATGATGTCAGCATATGCGACACTGGGAAGTGTAGTGCCGTGCAGTCACTATAGATATTCTAAGTTGCTTGCAAACGTTATGTGGAGACGACAGCGGCAAGCCTTTTGAAGGTTGGTGAATTGCGCATCGTCTGTATGCCTCCAAAACCACTCATTTTTATTTGTTTGTGTCCTAAGACGTCCAATGTCGGTCGCATTAGCATACGCTAATATCATTCAAGCCATCTTGAGGTGGCATGGAAACTTCGGTTCTCAATGTTCCAAAACAATTGACAAGCTGCCAGTGCTAAGGTTAAACTTAAAATATAGATTCATATAGTTTAGCTGCAAGTAACTACAGCTTTATCCAAATGTGACTAAGAACATTGTAAACCTATAATATAGCTTTGATGAATGTTGTCAGATTGACCCGGAACTCGGACAGCACTTAGATCCTCGGCTAGCTAGTTAGCCAGCTAACAACAGTTTCCTATAGTTAGTTCATCTAAAGAACGGTGTAAATAGTGGGCCAACTTCATCTTTGATTTGTGCGGCATACTAGCAACGATTCCAGTAAATGTAGTGTTTCACTCTGTACTGGTGATTACGCTACTATATTTTCTTTACTTGAGTCCAGTTAATTAACGATAACAAAAAATCTGTCTTCTAGCAGTAAAACGTTTGAAATTTTCGGCTCCGTGTTAATGCTTCGGTGACTGTTAGTGCGACATTACCAACCGGTGTTACATTTCCTTTTTTACACAGCTTCCAATTATTGAGTTAACTTGTGCTTAAATACGATGCTTATGTGTTGAATGTGTGTTTAAGGTTGTAGGTATCATCGGACGATAAAACTATAATGGACATCTGACTGACTGTGAATGTGGTATCTAATCAGGTGATTTGTGTTTGTTCTTTTTCAGTGATGGCAGATGGGGAAGGAGGCGATGTGGTATCTGAATATCTCACTCAGAACCCTCATCTAGTACCCTGGATAGAGTCCTTAAGGGGGCACTGTGAGACAAATAAACAGTGGCATGCCAGGAGAGAGTTCATCTTGCGAAACCTTGATGTCTTTCCCAACATCCAGCCAGGAACCCAGAGTCCCTGTTTGGATCGGCTGCTTTCTCTGTCTATGGTGTGGACTAATCATGTTTTCATGGGCTGCCAGTAAGTGATGTGAAGATGTGCCTACAACCTGGGAATGCACTAAGTGATGTACATCTTTTGGTATTAGGGTTGCCAGGGTTTGGGAGTAAGAGCCTGGGTTTCTCAGGTCAAATGACCTCAAGCAGTGTAAACCACTGAGAGGAGCAAGAGGAGTTGTGCTGAGCTAATTCTCTTGGCACCAGAGGAACAATTCTCAGCGTGATTTGTTCGGATCATTAATGCCATGGTTTGAGTGCTTTAACAGATTTTATCAATGCCGTGCAGATGCTAGCTTTTGTCCGGTCAGTAGGGCATATATTACCGATGTGGTTGGTAGAGCCTTTGCGGGTTTTATTTGGCTCTCAATCACTGTGGCTTTTAGTAAAGCACGTGACATCAAGGTTTCGAAATACTTTTAAGATAAGAGTTTCAGTGAAATGAATGAGGGTAAACGTTTCTACATATTCTACATATATTAAATATAGATATCCTCAGCCAGTGATGGAGAAGGTTCGAGAGATGGCAGAGGGAATTTGTGTGCATGAAGCTCCAGTCCATAAGACCAGAGATGAACTCATGGGAAAGATAAAAAGACCTCACCCATCAGGTATGTCACCGTTTCCAGTTGATCGGCACGTTCATGTGTTTATATTGAAGCTGTTTGCAATCAGCTGACTTGAATAGACCATGACATGATAGACCAGTCACAACAGGAGCACTCTTATACTGTAATGCAAAGAAAGGTGGTGAATACAGCGTTACATTTGTCATCTAAATGATGTGTGTGTGTGTGTGTGTGTGTGTGTTTGTGTGTGTGACTAGGAGGGGATCCTGGCAGCTTAGTAAAGAAGAATAAGGTTGGCCTTAATGATGTAGATGGTAAGGGTGAAGGGAAGTGTGTTGCCCTTCTTAAGTCAGGCCCTCCACCTGACGCTCCAGCCCAGTGCCAGTCTTTTTTCAACCGACTCTACAAGGCTGTAGCGTGGAAGTTGGTGTCTGCAGGAGGCTTTGGGCCCAATCTTGACCACTTTGAGATTCTGCGGTCTTGTGCGGAGTCATTGAAGGTCAGTTTAAACTGTGTGTTTGTCCCCCTCAAAGACATCCCTGATCTTCCGGCAGGGCGTACTCAGAAAGAGGGGCAGGTTTGTGAACTGCGTTGCCAAACTGTCTACATGGGCACGGGGTATGGCCGCGATGATGGTGCAGCAAGGGCCATGGCTTCCAAGGAAGCCCTCAAAACATTTCAAGGTCGTAAAGTGACAGTGAAGATCGCTCGCCGCCGGTTTCACGGACGAGATGTGGAAGATCTGGTCCTGACTGATGAACAACCAAAAAGCCCAGTATTCCCACCCGCCCTGAGCTATCCCTTTCAGCCTGACTCTCAAGACGCTAATCTCTCTATGTAGGCAAAGTCTAAATCTGTGGGCAAGACTATAAGGCTGTAATCCAAAGAGATTACACTTTTACCACATGTAGTTCATTCTCCATTTAAAGGTTGTGATAATTATGAATAAATCTCAATATCAGTAACAGATGAGTAATACATGTCAGGTAAAGGTTGTTTGTGAGTACTGGTCTAGCAAACAGTTCAGTTTTTTTTTTCTGCCACACTACATATTTCCTGGATAAAAATTGCTTTCAGCTATTGATTTAAGGCATTGTGCCATCATTTTCATTTCAGTTCAGGAAAAATACGACCTGTGTAATCTCACAGACTAGAGATTCATTGATTATATTGGACAACAGCCCGGGGACTTCTGCTGAGATGTTGTCAGTAATTTTCCACAAGCACTGTATTGGCAGATTAGACATGGAGATCGCTTGTGTAAACAGTCTTGCACAAATTAATTCCATCAATGTCCAAGCCTTCTTCAGTTAAGAAGCTGAAGTGTGAAGTGCAGGAAGTGATTTAAAAATTCAGATTTGTAAATTGATTGATAAATTCAGTTTTTTTTTCTGAGTAAGATTTGTTTTACTTGTTATCATTGCAGCAGAAGGATCACAACTAAACATGCTGCACTTACAATTACACTGATCCATATTTGATACCAGTACATAGAAATATTCTCTACAATAATACAAAACAAGGTCTTGGTCTTGGTTAAATTTTGGCTTAATTTTGAAACTTTATGAGGTGGTGTGAAATGTCATTGTTATATCCATATGTTTCCATCTTAAAAACAGTTATATAATTTAATGTCACTGAAACACAAAACAAATCAACAAAATGTACCCATAATAGTTGCTGTGTTTGTTACTGTAATCTAGTTCTTCACATAGAAGAGGTGTAGCGCTTGCTGTTGAAATGTTCAGTCTTTTTTGAGGTAATTGTACATACATAGCTGTTAATGAAAGTATTTTTTTTTTCTTTTTTGCCATTGTGTTAAACGTGAAGCATAATTTTAAAATGTTTTCTTGAAGAGTTTAATTGTCACTTTCACTGGGTTTCAACAGCTATCTGTTCAGCATTCACGTTGATCTTGTATTGTTCTAGTGTTAGCATTGCCCTTGCCTCGATCTCACAGCTAACGAATGATTTCACACTGGTACACAGTTTTGCTGTGTTTAATTTAATTCTGAATGTTTGAAAAGTGCGAGTGATTATGATGATGTCATCATATTCCATTCCTGGGTGGGGAAGCTACAGCTGACATAGGAGAGATTACACACCTGTAATCCACAGCTGCTAATGTTTCCTCTCTCTAGTCCTTACCATATCAGACTCAAACTTGCCTCCGAGACATTACAGCTCCACGCGCTCTGAAACAACCACATGACCTCAGTATGCCACTCTGGTGGGAGGCATTGTGAAGGCTTTGGATGGAGACTTTTTTGTGTTCTAGTTTCCAGCATTTTATTTGCAGATTTGATGGAAGATATAGAAAAGTTCTTTGGAACGAGTGCCCTTACAATGACCCACTGTCTGATGCGTTTGAGAAATGATTACAGCTCTTTTCTGTTTGTGATGAAGTTTCTATATTTTTATGAAATAAACGTTATTTAAGGAATCTTTTCAAGCATGTTTTTTTTTTCTTACTCATCTTTTTTTTTTTTTTTTTTTTTGCACAAAATGAAAAAGACAAAAAATCAATACTCACATATTTGGAGTCTTTTGTGCAGCCTGCTTTTCAGTCACAATATTAATCTGAAATTAGCCATTGAAAAGCCCATGCCACAGCTAACAAAGCTGTTTAAACCATCTTCAGACACAGGTGTTCAACAAGAAAATGTATTTGTGTACAGCGTGCCTAGTAACTGTTTATTTCTTTTGGTTGTTTGTCTGCACTAGGCCCTCACTGTTCATTTTTACAAAAAATCTCACATGATTTTTGACATAGACTATCTCATCTATATTTGATGATTTTTGAATATGATTAAAAAAAAAAGAAGTACAATAAATTGGGTAAAGGTTGTTATTCAACAATTAAGGTAAATGCAGTATTTTGTAAAATTATAAAGTAAAATAAATAATAGGTAAATGTAAATGTATGTGGTGCTACATAAGAGAAAAAAACTGCTTACTAACATTTGTTAGGTGTCACTGAGGACCTGTCATGAGTGTCCTTTAGCCAACATTTTCTCTGAATTCACCCATGAAACAAGTATTTCAAAGCACCACAAGCCTGTATGTAATTCACTCTAAAGTGTTCATGTTCAACAAAACAAAGTCCTCTAAAATATAACCGACAGATTTGAGGTTGGAGTCTATTTAAATTATACTTAATTACACTCTATTTAAATTACATAGTTGATGTTTCATTGTTACTTTGGTTAATGTAGGATTGAAACTGATACCAGTGTGAGGATGCAGCATTGGAATTAAATGTATAGGAACCTATAGGAGGCTTTAGGAATAAAATTTAAAGGAAACAGGGTTCAGTTTAATTAAATTCTACAACTGTTAGAGGTTATGGTCTTACGTAATTACTAAACCCATAAACTACATTAAATCAAAATTATAGCCTGTCAAATAAGAATATTTACTTCAGTATATTCAAGACTGGGGTGACACCCTGGCACCGTGTCGCCTCACAGCAAAAAGGTCCTGGGTTGGGGTTCCTGGCCGGACGGCCAGGGTCCTTTCTGTGTGAAGAGCTTGCATGTTCTCCCAATGTCTGTGTCGGTTTCCTCCAGGAGCTCTGGTTTCCTCCCACAGTCCAAAGACATGTAAGTCAGGCGAATTGGAAATACTAAATTGCCCGTAGGTGTGAATGCGTGTATGAATGTGTTTGTCTGTGTGTCTGCCCTGCGATGCGATGTTTCCCCGCCTTTCGCCCAATGAATGCTGGGATAGGCTCCAGCACCCCCCGAGACCCTAACTAGGATAAGTGGCTTAGAAAATGAGTGAATGTTCAAGATTGTTTTATACAGGACAAGTCCAGAATCCTCATTAACATTCTTGTTCTACAAAACTCTTTTATGTAATTTTTTAAATTTTGTATTATGGGGGCTGCTCTCTTGAAACTGTATTCAAATATATTCGAGCAATAATCTCTAAAATTTCCTCTCAAATTTTCAAAATAGACCAGCTTTATTCTAAATGAGGGATCTGTGCTCACTTTCAACAAAGAAGAATTATACTGAAAGTCATGGAATTCAGTTCATCTTCCATTATGTCCAGTTCTGTTATTGTCTTCTTCCAGTTACCTATTAAATTCTAAATCTTCAGTGGATTAGAAATGGTGAATAAACTCGTGAATTGACCTCAATCTTCATGTTAAATGTTAACTGAAATTCTACGGAATGCACCACAAAAGCTTTCAGTTTGCCAGATGAGTTCAGTTAAGCAAAACTCTGGATTTGAGCTGCTTAATATGAGTTCAGTGTACAGTTGCTCTTTATAATGTGTATACAATGAATGCAGCAGCTGAGCCTGCTGTTCTGGCCTGTGTTCACCGTGTCAGGTGGTCTTTTTTGACCTTTATTTGTCAAATACTGTCAAATCCTGTCAAATTCTGTCAGCATCCAAACTTTCTATCCCCATCTGAGAGCTGTCAGCTTAACAACACAGTGTGACATTTTCAGAGTGACAGACCTGAAAGCTGAGTCATAGCCTGGTTGCAGTTTACACGTTCTAACACCTATGTCACTTTATAATGGTCTCAAAGAAACCTGTAGATTTCATCAAGCCTGTTTTAGCCTCTTCCAGACTTACCCCACACGTTCCATTTGGCGTCTGAGATTGAATCAACTGGGGCTTCCCTTAAAAATCTCTATACTCTTCCACTTGTGTTCTGTAAATTGTTAATGAGCACAAATGAAGCTAATGCTAAGTGAAAGCATGCGTTTGGGTGGCCAGCAGATTGACAGCTGAGAAAATTTGGATCCTTGTCTTCCAGCTTGCTTTAGCACTAGCTGCCATAAAAGGGAGCCCCTTGAGGCACACCTGGGTATTGGGCACACAGAAGGCAAAAACAGTTTGTGCCTTTTTTCACAGGCTATTTGCCACTCTGCAGTAACATTAATGAAAGCTGTCAGTTATCAGAGCGAGCAAAAGAGAGTGCGGAGAGGCAAACTGGGAATGGAACTAAAGGCAGTTGTTGTACAGACTGATGTTACCATAGATGGAGGTTAAGTTGCAGCTATTTTCATACATGTACCAACCAAATAACAATTCTCCCCACTCTTTAACTGAAACTTTGGCGCTCTGCAAAACAGTAACTAATCAGTGGGCATTATATCATTCAGTATATGTTTATGGTCCACTGTCAGCCGTACTTCTCATTGGAATAATGAGTAGACGAAGGAGCCGGGATAGGACTTTGTCTTTAAACTGTGTCTGACAGGAAGCATTGCAGAGCATGAGGCTGGGAAGGGGGGGGGGGGCAGGGGTGAGGACAAGCCTTTACATTCAAATAAGGCTGAAATGGACCTGAAGAAATGTTTAACTGAGCTGAAGGATATTTAACCCTTTGTTATTTTTATTATTCTCATTCGTTATTTCAAGTGAAGAATTGAGAATAACTTAGATGGATGAAAGTCAGTTGTCCTCTTTGTTTTGTCTCTTTGTGTGAAACAAAGGTGAGGTTCCCAAAATTCAATATTTTCTCTGTTCACAAAACATTTTTTTTTTAATTTTGTGAAGACTTGAGCAACAAAAGTATGAAGACATATGCCTTGGAGATCACTAAATGTATTGGACAGAATCATACGTTATAAACTGTGGACCAAAAAAAAAAAAAACAGTTAAAAAATGATGGATATATTGACCACACAGACTGCTTTACAAAAGAAAATTTAACGCCGTTTAATATGAGTTCAGTTACATTTACAATGAAGTGATCAATAAAATAAAAACAAATTCAAAAGCTGCAGGGGATCTCTCGAGAAATCCTGTCTCTCCCTGGATAGCACTTAGCTCATAAAAAAATAGACATATAAATACTCGTCTTTGCTGTCTTGATGTATTTTTACATGTTCATCTCTGGTTGACATTCAGTAATATTTACAAGCACTTTAACAGAAAGAAATTACAAAACGCTCCACGAGGACAGTCACACATTTTACCAATCCGAGAGCCTTTTCTAACAGCACACTGTTCACCAACGTCGCACTGTGAGGGAAGACACGGAAAAAGTCCCGTCATGTAAAATCCACGGCACATTCTTTTCATAGTTGTATACCAACATTTCTAACTGTGTATGAATCAGCAATCAGTGCATGCGAATAGAAGTTTACAATTGAACTGTGGCGTACTTGCCTCCTGATAAAAATATTTGTGGGTAATTAGATGCCTGTACACTTACCAAGGGAACCCGTCCAAACTTTTTCTCCCAAAGTGAGATACGTTTACTCTGTAGCTTTTCTAGAACGTCGTGCAGAGCCCCCAGCTGTAAAAATGAATCGCATTTGATGATACACAAGTTCTGTATTCAGACTTTATCAAATTTACTCATCTTATATGACATTCCAAGTTAACACTACTTTTATATCAAGTTATGCAACAGTGAAACTTACAAGCTGCTTTTCGTTGGTCAGATTCGGGTCTTTTGGATAAAAATCTCTGATGGCTCTGGTATCCAAATCCAAATTCACATTCGTGCCGTCAATTTCAGCACCTAAAACGACGGACAGCAACACAGCGCCCGTCACCACCCGAGTCCACACGCTGAAGCCCTGCATGGTGTTCACTGCCGAGGTGCGCCTTGAAGTAGGGTATTCTCCTTCGCACAAGAATCCAAGTTTGCATAGTTCCCGCGATCCTACCCCCTTATATTTGCTCCAGTGCTTGCCCATGAGTTCTCTTGCTCCACCTTAACCATTGATTTTCATGCGCAAGAGAGACTGTGATGACTCATTGCATGAAGTTGTTGACTTGTAAATTCGGGACATGCCAAAAAAAACCAACAAAAAAAAAAACCCTTCCTAGACTGCTGAAATAGCTGTTATATGTTCGTCGGGAGATATTTAAAGTAATGCTCAGGGATGACATTTTTTTCCAACACAGCCCTATTTTGAGCGAAAGTCAGAATCTAAACATTGTCCTATATAATATTGGTTTCTGTAGCATATGAACAGTGGGCAGTATTGGAGAAAGCAGAAAAACGTAGTTTGAAATTGAGAGAAAACCCATGCAGATATTCTATCATATACATTATCAAGTTTTGACATATTTTAGTATGTGCTGTAATATTTTGGTATTACTTAGACAAAGGAGCGGTTGCAACAAACACACTGCCTGGTTATATGCTTGGCAACACAATACCAGGTGTAAGGGAAAATAATGGGAGAATTATTCTGGTTGAATCTCAGTGGACTAGAATGTGAATGCTGTTATATGGGCCATTATAGATTATGAAACATTATGTAGTTACACGTATGTCTAAAAAATCAGTCAACAAGTTAATCCCAGCATGTGTTTTGTATCTGAGTGAGCGACAGGCGGTGTTCGGCGTCTCAAGTGACACTCATTTTGAATGATAACTATGTTGGTTGATTTTGTAGGTTTGAATCTTACTCCTCAGCGGATTTGTTTCCAGCTGTTGAATACCTGAATCTGCGCATCGTTTCCCCTTCTCAAGTACATCATGTAACGTCATGTAACATATGGATTTAGCAGCACCATGAACAGTATGTTTTATCGTAGTAAATGAAAGTGCAAAGTTTCCAAGGCTGTAGTTCAATGTCTCTATGTTTCTATGAGACCATCTTTTTCAAGCAGTCTTTCTTTCTGTCACGTAGGACTTGTCTGCTGTTTCCCCGTCAGCCCTCATTGACTCCAATAACATTCTCAGTATAGTTCCAGCCAGCTCTGTTCATTTCTCTTCAGCGCGCCAAATTCTTCAACAAAACTCACAGAGACAATATGTAGAATGGATGGGGACTCTGAGCCCTCCATCTCTTTTTTAATGATTTAAGGCGTTGTACAACAGAAATATATAACATATACTGTCGGTCTTACGTTCTACTATATTGTGATGGCAGACACGTCCAAAATTTACAGTTTTTCTTGCAAATTCTTTATATCTCGTGACCATTGGACATTCTAATAAAGAATGTGAGCTTGAGGAATGCATGTAACTGATAACGTTTGGCTTCATCAGGCATGTTTAACGAACAGCTTTCTACGTCCAATTTCATTTATGAGACATTACTTCTGAAAAAAAAAAGAAATAATTTACGGAGAAACTGAAAATACATCTTAACGTTTTTACTTTTGACACAGGACGACATTTCTGATGCAGGAATTTGGATCTTTTTGTGCTCACTGGAATGTCACAAAATAGCTGTTTTGATTCCTTAGTGTAGATCCATGTGTAGCCCTCAACAGCGAGACACAGGAATCAAGTCAGACATCACTGACAGCTCTGTGAGCTATATGAGTCATATCAGTCCAATTATTAAGTGAAATCCTTGAAAATGGGCAAAACTTCTGTTGAGGACTACTTCCTCTGAATTCATTAAAACAGCAGTTTCTGTGAAAGCAGAAAGCCACCTCCAATAAACAGCAACGTAGTTTATTCTGTGAATTATACAAAATCTTACAAAAAACGAGAAATGATTCATTTTTTAACACATGCATAGTCTGTATAAAGCACTGTACTCGCTGGAGTTGACGGTTTCATAATGAATAAATGATTCATATTTCTCAAGCACAAAAGAGCCTAAGTATTCCTTTTAGCAGACGCCCAAGAGGAGTAACCAGGATGCAGACCCTGTCAAAATAGAGTGAGAGCATTTTAAGAACAGGAACACTGAATAGGACAGGGTAGCTCAGGGCAAAGGACACAAAATCCAGACTTCAAAGAATCTCAAATTATCTGCCAGAGTACTGCTGGTTTCTACTGACGTCCACAGTCTGTTTAGGATAAAGATTTAATATCACGGTACTTGCCAAGTAATATTACAGTTTCATTCCTGTGAGCAATGCAAGTAGCAAGAGAAAAAAGATAAAAGCAGAAGAGGTTGAAGCAGAACAACTGGTTCAACTCGCTTTTCCCCCGATTATTAATCTGCCGCTAAATTTGGAGAAAAATAGCTAAGGAGGCATAATTATGAAACTTGACAGTTATTTTGGAAATTCACCCTCCGACTCAAGTTTTCGATCGTATCACGACGGCCAAATGGTGGCGCTACAATGCTTTAAGCCGTCCTTAATAACCCCTGAACCATGTGAGTTGCAAACAAAAAGTCTGTCTCCGAAAATTCCTTGCTTGGCTTTAGTTGGTATCACCTGCTCATTATTCCAGCATTGGGCCATTTATCTGATAGTTACTAAATTAAACTTAAAATGATTTCTGGAGTCATGAGCACTTACGCTTACAAAAATACTTAACTTTTAGAACAACATGGCCGCAATCCACGAACATTTTATTTGACCCTTGCAAAAGGTAAAGGCGGTATCTCTAAAGCAGTAGGCAAAATCTGTTAGACTTCTGCCCCTAGGTGGTGCTATATCAAAGAAATTTTTCAAGCACTTTCTTTGTGTACACGTTTTTAACTGGCATTCAGTCAATCAACAAGCGTTTGACAGATCTAGGCATCTCAAAATCTGGCAATTGTTCATCTTAATAGGGACTCGATGTTACAATCCCTTAGACCAACGGTTTCCAACTGGGGTTTGTGGCAGTACATGGGGGGGGGGGGGGGGGGGGGGTTTGTAATGGAAAGTTAAAAGTCAAGTTAAATTTATATAGTAAAAATCACTAGGAGGAAAATAATTTGTGTTGGAAAAAAATTGAGAACACTTGCCTTCAGTGTTTCGCATCTCTTTTTTTCATCTATTCACGCAGTTTGTTTATTGCCAGTTATCATGCATCAGCTTCCCCACCACTTTCACAACTCCTACACAAGACAGGAAGGGTCACAGACAAGTGTCTCATCTGATATGTGTGGAGTCACTGACCGCTTCTTTTCACCAGTCTGTGGAGGGCCTCTGTGGGAAGCTGTAAAGCACGCAGGGGTTTAGATTATGCTTCCGTGATCAACACACCGTTAATCTGGTGCCCCGACCAAGCAACGGGGGCTGCTGTTGCTGGGATGGGGATTTGATCCCCTACCAGCTTCCCACCCGCAAACACTGCCAGCTGTGTTTTTATTGATGTTCGGCACAGCCGGAAGCACAGCAGGGACCTGTCTTTCAGCAGCAACAGTCGCAGTTGGCATTCCTGAATGGAGTGGATTATCAAGACTTTGGGGTCGCCACATGGGCACACTTCTTCCTCACTTTTGTGTCAGTGACCACACTACATCTGTGGAGGGCTCAACAGTGACATCTGGTGTCCCAGGTACACCTCCCTCTGTATCCTCCTGTCCTCAAGGTCACTTGGGTGCCCAGTTGGGGTCTTCTGTCTTCTGCCAAAGCCAGTGGCTGCCTCTTTCCATAGCTTCTGATATTACCCTAATGGCTTGGCTTGCCTCTTTCAGGAACCTGGTGTTAGACATAGCCACAAAGCCCTACAGTCAATGTAAAATGAGCAGATCTTGATTTTCCACCCACGACATTTTGCCTTACCTCTAGTTAGGTAATGTACACTGGCCACAAAGTATTGGAAGACAGCATCAGATCTGGTCTGAGGTTGGTTGTGGCTATCTCTGGAGGAAAGATGAACTTCTGGCTTACGTCCACAAGCATCATTCATTGCACTCAGCGGGCCTAGATCTGGTTTTGTGGGGGGTTATTGATGGACGTTTGCTTTTTCTCAGTGCCTGCTGCAAGGCATTCTAGCTCTTGGTTGTGCAGTCAGGGCAGTGTGAGGCTTCCTTTGCATCTCCTCATTATGTGCGTGAGGGCTGCAGGAGTTTGACAGAGAGCAAGCATGCTGCGTCTTCCCCATGTCATCGGTTTTTGGGAAGTGGACAAGACATCATAGGCGGCTCTAATGATTAAGCTGATTCTGTTTTGCCTTCGTCTCCCAACGCTCCCTCCAGCTGAGTTTTCTTTTCTCTTTACCCTCCCACCTCATTCTCCAGCCCTGTTTAGCATGAGAGACGGCCTTGGTTCATCTCCCTGCCTGCTCATGCCGGGTGGATCTCTTCGACAACCAGCTTCCTTCATGTTCTGACCCATCATCAACAGAATAATTATCAACAAAATATTAACTTTTTCTAGACCACAGAGACAGCACACAGTTTTTTTTTTTTTTTGCCAAACAACGCAACTGAAGATCATTTTAAAATATGCATGAGCCACAAGAAATGCTATGAGAGCTCATGTATATCTGTTTTTGCAAGTGTGTGTCTATGTGTTTGTGTTTATGTTGTGAATAAGGAGGAAGTTGTGCCTTTGAAGTTAAGTCTCAAAGGAAAGCAGTCATGTGTGGGAGGGATCAGGAATCATTATCTCAAGACTAATTTACTTCTTCCTGACAGCTCCATAATCTATATCTGCAGCTTTTGTTTTTGCAGATGTTGAGGTTGCTCTGACTTTGGCTGGCTATGTGATCCCAAGGTAATTATGATTGCCGATAATAAAAATACTTGTGTGTTTTTTTGTTTTTTTTTTATAATAGGTATCTTCAATTTATTTGGCGTGGTATCTGCATCAGTACGAATTTGCAGAAATGATCATATTATTTACAATAATTAGGACGTGAGAGTAGATGATATACTCATAATAAATCATAAACATCTCTTTGAGGAGACAGTTATTCAGAAAACATAACATGATTTACTGAAATGTTCTAGTCTTCTTCTTGTCTGACTGGATGATTATACTGAAAGGCTTTCATACTATAAACACAATTATCTCATGTCTCAGAAAGGTTACAGGTTTGTAGAATGTCATTTGGCACAATAAAGTTCATTACTGTCTAATGTGAAATCAGCCATGACTGCAGTTCAGTATTATCCTCATTTTATTTGTTAAATCACTTCTGGTCTGGTTGCTTTAACGAAATACTTTCTCCAGCCGTATTTGAAACCATGTCAGCTATTCACTGAACCATTCACTTTGTGATTCATTGTAAGCATCTCACATTTAATGGTGGAACACACTCACCAGTGAAGACTGCTTGAAAGCTCTCTGTCTATTGTAACATTCACCGGAGGAGAGACCTCATTTAATTTTTAGAATTCTGTCCCTGTTTTATGATTTTTTAATCCCTTTGACCTCCTGTCACAGCCTGTCAATGTCAGTGCTAGCTAACAAGAAATACAGTGATCAAAAACATCAAGCAGGGCAGTGGAGGGGAGCTAGGCTAGAGGCATAGAGAGCAGGTAATCACAGAAGTGGCAGAGATGTCTGTGAAATGTGACTGTATGGAAGCTGTAATTACTGCTATACCATCACTTGTCCTGTTGCTCGTTAGAGCCAAACCTCCTCTGCCTGATGAGAAACCAGAAGAGGAGAAATCAGAAGAAGTGGAAGAGGGTGACCTTAGCAATCTAAAGATCCTGTCCTCAAAGGTCTTTATGAGTCAACAGACAAAACCGAAGTTGGTAGATTGCTGCCTAAAAAAGTGAAACGATACATTCTGGTAGGTATGTAACCATAATATAACTGATGGTTTGCGTGTCATGCTCACTTTCTGAGAGATACTGATGGCACATAGGTATCAGGTATTAGCAAGTCCAAATTTAGAAAATATCATACTCTGAGTGGGTGTCACCCAGCCATTGTCCATAGTATGAATCATTCAGTTAACAATGACTGCTCCTCCACACACTGAGTCAGTCCATTAAGGATTATTCCTTCAATATTCTTGATATCCTGTAAGCCGACATGTTTTTTGTCAGGCAGTCTGTCAACACGTAAGCTTTATGAAAGCTTTGAAAATGATTGATTCCTTTGGCTACGGTTTTGACCAATGGGCAGACAGAGCGACGCTCACAGAAAAAGGCTGACAGTTTCCGCTTCTGTCAAATGAGAAACAAACACACAAAGCGGTGTGTCACACATGCACAAACACGCCTCTCCATTGCCTTCGATGATCAGTGTCAGCTGGACAGCACTGAAATAGAATAAAGAAGAATAGGGAAAGATAACATGAAACATTCCCTATCCCCAGAGAGATCTCTCCCCATTCTGTATCAGTAAAAACAAAACTAGAAAAGAAAAGAAGATGAAAAAGAAAAGGAGGGGAAACCGGAGGTAGTTCTGACACCTCACTGCTAATGAGATATTGTACTCAGAGATACAGCGGCTGTAACACTGCAAAAAAACAAAAAAGCAAAAAAACAAACAAACAAACAAACAAACAAACAGACAAACAAAAGAAAAAAAACTAACTACGGTGATCTGCAGAGGAGAAGAGGAGATGCATATGGCATTACATAAGAAGAACGTTCGTTTGCCATTGAGTACGTTAAGGACCTGACAGAGCCGGTGGATCCTTGGGTTGCTGTCGGATCTTGCTGTCAAATTAAATCAACTCTCTCTTGACCAGTTCCTTTTGATAACACTTCTGCATAATTGATAGTCTCCATTTTCCTCTGTGGTCCTGCGGTAGAAGGAGTGTTGAAGGCTGTTGCTAGGTATGGAAGAGTCATGTCATGCACTGCAGATGCTTTGTGCTGCTTTAGGCTGTTTGAGGAGTGTGTTTAGAACTGCCGCCAGCGACCTGTTTCATCTGTAAAATGGTAAAACTGCTTTTGAGTGCTTGTTTCTCATGTCCAAGTTTCTGAAATCATAGGGAACACAGAGAGACAAAGAAAAGGAGAGAGTGAAGAAGAGGGAGAGAGAGAGAAAGACGGAGAGGTTCTTCGGGCACAGGGTCTGCACTCCATGTCCTTGTGCGTCATCATGAGGTAATTAGAGGTCTCAAAATCTGCCCAAGACAGAGCGCCTGCACACTGCCTACACAGCTTTATTTGTTCTGATGAGGAACATGCCTATTTCTCTAATTGCACCGTATAGCCATCATGTCTGTGTGGTTTTAACCTTTCTAATCCTGTTGCAGACTTCTACCCCCACCCCCACACAGTGCTGCATATTTTAAAGTTCAGGCCTCCAAATCTAAACAGAGGGGATTTTTCAAATGTCTATAATAAAGTTCACCTATGACTGTTGGGAAAACTTAGGAAAATGTCATTTTTATTCATGAGCACAGTGTTTGTTGTTGCAGTGGCAAAGCGTGTCTTAAAGTATCCCTGAGTATTTGTACAGTCATAAATTAGCTTGTCTATGACAAATGATATTGTATAACACTATTCTCAGTGCTGTATCACATGCACATGACTTGCATGTTCAAAGACTTTTTGTTCTATTACAGAACAACCCTATTTTGTCAAGTTCGTCATTACAATGATGAATATTTATATTTTTTTGAGAGAAATGAGGCAGTTATTATGAGTTCATTTTCATTGGATTATTAAATGCAAACAGTCCCAGGCGTCTCCCTCTGCGGTGATCCTGGTGAAAGAGTGCGGGGGAGGGAGGAACAGAGGGAGACAGTGACAGAGAGACCAAGAAAGAAGTCTAATTACTGACATGCCATTCGTTGCTTTTAGACATTCAAGACCTGTTCAAATCACCCTGTGATGACTATAGCTTGGGTGAGGTCAACAAGCCAGAGGGGAGCCGACAAACGAAAAAGACAATACAATAAGAACAGATTCTGTGTAATCAATCTTGCCTGAACGAGTCAAATAGCATCTCATTATCCCTCTGAAAAAAACAATACAGTGTCAGTATCAACTATAAGCACAACTCCCATTCTCTGCAGCCTCTCATTTTGCTGACGTCACACACTAGCTTTGTCTGTTCATTGAGGGGAAAAAATAAATTCTTGTTAAATTATCTGCCCGAGCTCACCAGCACTTATTCAGAAATGCAATTACAAACACTGAATAATTAATGTCAGATCAGACCTGCTTATTAGAGACTCTGTAATGACTAGCATAACTTATACACTAATTCCCCATGTGGCTCTCTGCAGGTATTGATCTTATGTCTTATTTTTGACAAACTATTCAAACTCATCAAAATGTACTCATTCCTAAACAATGCATTTTAAGAGTGCCTACCGAGAGAATCAAAGATTCTCTCTCTCTCTCTATCTCTCTCTCTCTCTCTGCCCATGTCTCTCTCTTTGCTCTGACATGCATATTGAGAAGACGCATTGGTTTAATACAGAATCATCTGTCCTGTTGGTTCATTTGACTCAGTGGTTCCCATCATCTTTAGATATGGCATCTTTGTAAGTGAAATTGTGTCCTATCAGCCCTAACCCTAAGCCTATGTCCAATTCCATAAATCCAGAGAGACAAAAATAAAGACAGTATTCCTATGCTGAGTGATGTATAGGCTTCTTGCATGATGATTTGCCAAACGTACTGAGGCAAGTGGTAATGGCCTCATGTATAAATGCATTTATGACCTCTGATCTATAGCTTTGTAGTCTTCTTGATAAGCATTTAGATTTTATGTTTCATAAGCATTTGTATAAGTAAAAAAAGGAAAACTAAAGCAACACAAAGCAATATCCCTCTCCTCCTTTGAACCACTGTTTGGGTTTGTCCATCTTTAGGTTTGTGCTTTGTGCATGTAGGATATCTGACCAACCACAAGGTGTCAGTAGGGTCTTAGTATCCATTTGATTTACATAGAATAACGTTTAACATACAAATTAAGTGTTTAGTGTTTTTGGTGGTGTAGTGTGTAAATCTCCTGTCTTTGACAGAGGGTATCCTCTTAATCTAAAACATGAAGAGGATGCTGAATATTTTGTCTGATTTGTTCTTAGTCAAAAGACAAGCACTGCATTAACACAAAAAGTTAAAATGGTTCAAATGAATGTATTTTTTATGTAAATGAATGCCGATGTACAGCAATTTGGTTGGCAATGACAGCATGAAAATGTCTGACTGCAGAAGCTAAAATACAGAGAAGCTAAAATACATCACAAGAAAAAAAAAATCAAGCATAACAATTGTTTTGAAAAAAAAAAGAAAAAAAAGTAACACCAATCATATTTGTTATGAACCTGCGTTGGTGAAATACACTTGTGAAATTTAGTTTTTTTACAGGTTTGCTGATGATATTGGGATCTCTTTATTTGAGATGGATTATTTTAATGCGCTACATGGAGGAGGCAACTGTGGTTTGGGAGTGTGAATGTAACAACAGCGAAAGAAGTCCAGAGAGAGAGAGAGAAAGAGAGAGAGAGAGAACTCCCACTCACTCCATCATCTCATTTCCCTTTCATATCTCTCACCACACTCCCATCCTCTATTAGAAAAGAGTCTCATTCTCATTGCTCATCGTTCACGAATAAGGTCTTTACCATTTGTTTTTGTAAAAAAAAAAAAAAAAATCAGATCGAGATCGAAATCAGAGAAAAGACTGAAAGCCCCTTAGCTTTCGTTAGTCACTCAAATGAAGTGTCTAATCTCAGTACCATGACCTTGCTGCCACAGGAGGCATTTTCTGCTTTCATTAAATGTGTACTTAACGCAGAGGCTTATCAAACAACCAGAGTAAATTAATAACACAAATTAATTAGCCTGCTCACTGCACATCACTGGCCACGCAGCTTTTTTACGCTGGCACCAGCATGCAGTAAAGCGAGCGCACATTTAGTTAAAGACTAAAATATGTGATCACAGTCATCCCAATCAGCAATCAGTCTGTTCCAGCTGTGTAAAATTATAGTCATTAAACAGACTAAATATGTTTGTTTTCTGACTCATATAAACAGTCACAGATTTGAGAAGATGTAATTTGTGCTGTGGGGAGTGAACACAATATTTCACCGTGTGTCATTTCTGCCAAAGTCTTTCTCAAGGGAGCACTTAAAAGAGAGATCAACAGCTATTGTTTTTCTTTTGTGTGTCGTAGGGTTGATATATTTAAAAGCCAATATATCGATACATCCATGTTAATGATTCCAATGTGCCTATTAACCTCTCTGTCTTCACTCTGTTTCAACCACTGTGCAACCATTAGAGAGATGTGATCATATGCAAATGAACGCCAGCCGCAGGCAAAGCAGCTGAAACACAGCGTTACTGAGAAATTCTTCTGTCTTAATGAAAAATCAGTGCTCTGCACATGGGTTCGTTTACAGCATTAAATACCATCCAAATAACAATTATTACCCCATTTGCATTTTTTGTTCACATGTGTTTACAGTAGAAGCAGTAGATATTTGACTTTTCGCATCTCCCATATTCTGTCTCACGGCATCATTAACAGCTCAAACTCAATGTGTGTAAATTTGAACTGTGACTTCACTGCTAGAACTGGAAAACCAAGCCGCACTGCTCTCCCAGGGCAGTGTGTGATTAGAAACCCTGGAATTTGCATTTAGAATTCTTCTCATTAACACAGTTGACACAACCCCTTTAGACTCTTCTTCATTCACCCAACAGTGTGACAGGCATTAGTGAATACAGTTCCTGTTGTTTTCTTTTTCATAGGTAATATAATAAGGGAAGCTCCGAAGACTCACAGTTAGAGACTAAAACAGCCTAGAGACAGAGCAAGGACCCAGAGCACAAGTCTACCAACATCAAATCTGCCTTTAATTAACACAGAGAGAGCATTAACGTCCTGTTTGCCTTTTAAAAACATGTCAGGGAAAACTGTTGGATCGCATTTAATTGCAGCATGCTGAATGGTAATTTTCCCTCTCTTACGCTGTCAACCTCATATGAATCCCAGCTGAGCAAAAGCGTTAGTGTGAGAGGTCCATTAAAACTACATCCCCTCACCCCTATACACCAGCCTGCTTTCATAACCCAGGGGGAACTGGTTCTCTGGACAGCAACCTGTGACAGTAATGTCAATATACACACGAGGACCAACAGTACATGAGAGATTACAGTTTTAAATATAGTCAAACTAAAACATACAGAAGAAAAAAAACACAGATTACACAACACAGTGTAACATGGTTCAGCGCAGGTTAAAACCTCTGAGGGAGTTTATTAGAGCCCTTAGGCAGGCTCTGGAAAGTGGTGTTTTACCTTAATTAACTGGTGAAGTCAAAATGAATTTGTGACAGGTCAATGAAGTGAAGGCAGGGATCTCGGTGTCTCACATTTGTAAAGTGCATTATTGGGCCCTCGGGTCTCCCATTGAGAGCCAATAATAATGTTGGAATAACATAAACTCTTATGGGGTGGATACATCATTCTCAGCAGAAAAAAAAAAGCTATAAAACTAGATTGACTTGGACAGAGGCATTATTCTGTTCATATGGTTTTATTGCATTTGGAATGTTTGTTTTAATTTGATAGATGGGAAGTATAAAAGCCTGTCTGCCTTACAGGCAGAGAGCCATACACCTTTAAATGAGCCTCAGTGATTGACTCTGGTGGTTTTGCTCTATAAACGTTCACACTGAGAATCTTCAATGTGTAGACCAGCTTTGATGGACTTCCATCAATCTGCATGAGATGTTCCTCATTGAACGTTTGAACTCATACACCTGTGTCTCATACACACAGTGTTTGCATGAAACCTGCCTTGCTGAACATTTGACCTCATAACACCCTTCCATATCTTCGGTTTAGCTCATAGTGAGGGCTAATGAGTTTTCACAGCAGTACATTCGCTGTGTGATTTGACATGAGTCCTTAACCCAACCTAAGAAAAGGTATTTATGCATCAGTGAAACAGCAGCTTTGTATTCCACTTCCATGTTAAAAAGTGATTGTCAGTCAGTCAGTGTCTGTCTTTTCCTTTCTCAAAGGTGCAATGTCTATGAGGCTTTTATGGTAACTCCTGCAATGAACATGATAAGAACCTTTCATTTCACAGCTGTTTTGTACGTAAATAACACGCTTTCAATTCCATATGAATAATTGAGAAGTTCTAAAGAACAGGCAGAGCAGCTGGTGTGAGTATTAAAGCTTATTTATCATGAAAGCCCAGCAGGTTACTCTACTGTGTGTATATCTTATGTGTAGCACTGACGCTGAGCTGTCAGTCAAAGAGAATTAGCTAATTCTATTCTTTGAAAACATTTGTCTGCACCATTTTCATCGCAGTTTTCCTTTCACTGTAGTTCCAGGTATATTCATGTATGTAGTCAGAAGTACAAATTTGCACATTTTGGTATGGAATATGTATATTTCAATTGTTAAAGAATTTTGAAAAAGTCATTTTAGTCATGATTTTTGACAGCTATATGAAACAGACATCACCTCTTCGTAAAAACATATCTGATAACTCAAGAAGGTGGTCACACATACATTTATTAACAATTTGTATTTAACAATTTGAATACAGATTTTCTCAAGATACAAATACCATGCTCCCTATTTAGACCAATGTGAAATGTGTTTACAGAGAGTGTGAGGAAGTGTATGAAACATAAGACAGCCTTTTCAGAACAAACTGATGTGGTAAAGCCCTTACAATAACAAATATGGGCAGATGATTCATGCTGATCTGGATGTTGGTGGTACAGCAGTACATTTCACCTCTTATCTTAGGGCTGTGGAGATTTTTCTGTAGCTCCTTAGATGCACTTAAGGAGGAATGAGTTACAGTTGCTTCCTCTGCCACACTCACACAGTTTCCCAATGCGAGGACCCAGTCTCACAGCACAACGAGAGCCAGTTAGACACTGAAAAAGAAAGAAAGAAAAAAAAAAGAAAAAAGTCTTTTCAGCTAAAGTATATTCAGGAAGGTATAAAACATGATTAGTGGTTTGTCAGTTTGCTGTTATATTACATTATTCGGTCGTTGTGCTGCTAGTTCGCATGTCTTTATTGTCATGGTTATACTGGAATTGCATCAGTTCTACTGCCTGAAAGACTCTCTGAAGTGTAAAGAAAACAGATGAAACAAAGTAATTACTTAAGTGTCCCAAAAGAAAAAAAAACGGGACGGGAAGGAATATTAATATTAAGGAATATTAAGTGGAGAGAACAAGCTGACGAGGGTACAATGTTAGATGTAGTTGACTCACAGTTGGAATCCCTCGCTTCTCCTCAGCATGCGGGCGCTCCGGATACTTCCCCAGAAGGGCTTCCATGGCTTCGATCTGTGACATAATCATGGAATTACATTCATATAATTTGACACAAAATGTTCAAACGTTTTTAAAGTAAGAAAATAGCACGAAAAAAGTAGAGAAGAACAATTTTTTGCGAATCATAGCATTTAAAAAACTGGTGCATCCTGCGAGCATAATTAGAGCTCTGACATTTCGATGACATTTTGAATTCACGTGAAACGCATCAAGAAAATTAAAGAGCGTCTGAGTTAAGCCGTTTGTCTCAAAACAGATGCAATATATCAAAAGTTACCAGTTTGGGGTGACAGTTGACGTTACTTACAAGTTCTCTCTCAGTGGACATCTCTGAATTTTGTGAAGCGACATTCTCTGAGGATATTTCCTGTGAGACCTGTCCGGTGCAGATAACTGTGAGGAGGCTGATGCACATCAGGCCATACAGCATCCCTGAGCTCTCCATGGTACTGAGAGGAGTCGCTGTTAAAGAGTTTGTGACGTTCGCCTCTATGTAGTGACCACAAAGAACCTAGGGGGTCAGCTTTGGCCGTGAGAAGTTCACAATCTCTTACTCTTGCCAGATTAGCGTGCTTTATAAACTGTCCATGCCCCGCCCTGTCGACCGCAGCATGGACGATAGTGATGCTGAGGACTCTGCTTCAGACCTACTCAGCAAAATCGGCTCGATTGATTGTAAATAAAAAAAAAATGTAATAGGCCATGTTGTACATTAAAGAATAAAACGTATTTCACCGCAGTTTTGAATCTTATTTGAAGTTGAGTTTTATTAAAACAAACAAACAAAAAACATCGCACAGCATGTACACACAACTTCACCCATGATCCCTGTTTACAAAAGATAAATGAAATATTCATGCGTTTATTATCTTCAAACATTTTACAGGGGAAAAGAGAAAGCATGAGCACTGAATATGTTTTTGGATGATATGAAAGTTTGGGTAATTGTGGGAATGATGAAAAATAGCTGTGTCACTGACGAGAAAATCAAACTGTAACTGATTCAAGAATAAAACACACCACATTGTACATCGCAGTGTGTTTGTACTAGTTAATCGTTTGTAAATCAAATTATGCGTAGATTATTTTGGTCTCGCGTGTACGGTGCCCATAGTGTAAACCAGGAAAACAAATCACTACTGAATAATAGACACCGGCAGCGCTACTCCTATCTCTCTTAATGACCACGCAATGAAGATAGTAAATGTGTTTACTCCTGATATATCCAGATTAATTAACTCTCATTGCCTCTACATATCACTGCTGTCAGTCAGAAGTGCCCTGTTACTACCACTGCGGACAATTTCTCCACATGCTCGCTTTGTCCAAAGGACTGGGCATCAATTTTGAGGCAACAGAAGAGGCTCACTACAAACTCTCAGAATATGTTCACAAATTCCCTCCAGAGCTTCCGAGTCTTACTGCTTTTTAGTCGATTTTAAATGTTTCTTTCATATTCATTCATTCATTCATTCATTCATTCATATTCAAAGGTTTGTTTAAAATCTCACCCCAAGCCCTACTAAAATATATTCGGGATGAATTTGAACCCGATGACCGCCGGCATACTTTTAGACACCTCTCCTCATGGAGATGACCTGCAAGACAGCATATGAACTTACCTACAGAATGTCAAGAGGACCTGGAAAGGATGTGTCGTGAAACTAGTTGGACATGCACCGCAGTAAACAGTGTTAATGTTGAAAATAAAGGAAAAAACAAAAAAGAGCTGTGCGTGCAGATTATTGCTGTGAATACACTGTGCTCTACGCGCAGCAGAGGGAGCTGCAGTCTCAGTTTGGTGAAGTGACTTCTGATGGGTGTTTCCTGGAGCGCATACTTCAGGATTTAGGAAGGAACACACCCATGACATCAGCGACAACTGAAGGGGGAAAAAAGTCTCTCGGACGACAGAGTGGAGAAGCAAGGGGGCCAAGAGTGCCTTCCTAATTATACAAGCCTAACCAGGAAAATCCGTAAACTACATATCAACGCAACTGCAACTAAAATACACCAGGAAGTGCGGATTTTTGAACGCTTGAGAAAAAATGTCAACTTCAGACGAAGCAGACGCTCTTCGGCCACGATATGGGTGTAAGTTGCAACTAAAACTTTTCTTCGCCACTTCCTCAGCCTTTGATTTACTTACCGAGAGCAAACTTAGATAAGAAGCAGGCTACATCTCCTCAAAGAACGAAATACATCATTTCTAGTTCATTTGTGTGCGTATTACTGCAGACAAACTTAAAGTTTGTTTAAGTAAGAACTTTTCCTTTGCTGGTGCTTGAATGTTCATTCAGCGTGCTTAGTAAGGACTTCCGCGTTACGTGCCATACCCCTGAATAAAAGTTCAATACATAAAATAAGAACAGTGTAGTTAAATCTAAAGTACAATATACCCTTGCCCAATCTTAGACGTAGAGGAATCAGTCAAACACAGCTCCATCTCAAGATAAATACTGAGCTGTGTTGAAAATTAACTGCTCAGCAGCAATTTACTGGCTATGTGAAAAGAAAAGAAAAAAATAAACACGAGTAAAATTAGTAAGCAAACTTTATGCAGTAACTACATCAGTTATTAGATGCGAAAAGCAATTAAATGTCATTGAGGCTACGCTTTAATTAATAATGGACTAACATAGCCAAGTTTCTGTACTTGTTTGCCTTGTCGTGCAGTTAGCATTTAGAGTGCTTTATCGCTCAATGTAAATGCAATGATCTAATGTAACTTCTTTAGAGCGATAATATGGGAACCTTCATCAGAAAGCCTTTTCTTGAGATCTGACCTCATCATACAAATCTCAGGAGGCAAAATCCTCTCCTCTGCGCGCGACGCTGTTTCCTTTTCACTGCCTATTACCAAAACTTCTATTTTCAGCGTTAGATCTGAGCAGGCGGGCAATTTACAGCCCATTTTGTGCGTAGAGCTCTAAATACACGACAATGAACTCTCCAGTATCTTTCTCTGAATCCTCTCCTATCTACAATCTGGTTTGAATATCGCTTACCCTATGTTCACGGATAGCTTTATGTCTTCTCACGTGTTCCTGGAACATATTCGGGCCTACGCCACACAAAGAGACTTAACTACTTTGTGAGAGAAAAAAACAGATTGTATTAAACATTATCTTACTTAACTGCGGTGACTACAGAAACAGTAGCGTTGTCCTTTAAAGGGTTCTGTCACAGAACAAGACGTTATAAACACAGGAAAATGATAAAAGCTGTGGTGTATGTTGGGTTTGGTTTGTGTTCTTGCATTGATGTGACACTCCCTAACAAACTGAAGGCAGTCACCTAGTTAGACGTCAGCAGACCTCAGGCCAGTCAGCCCTTCATATGGTACAGTGAAGAATGGGCAGTCATCATCAGTGGCTCATAACTGTTTTGAATTTGCAAATATTTGAACTTTGAAATTTGCCATCAACTTATTCTCCCTTAGTGAAGTTCCATCAATGTTTCCCTTTCTCCCAGATATGTTAAAATAATAATAAAAAATATATGGTTTCTGTACATTGTAATTTTAGGGTTTCTTTGAGTAGATGTGACAGACATAGGCCTTTCCACAGAAATGGACCTTTTGTAGATGGGGGATGCCCACAAACACATTGTAGCAAATGGATTGTAGCTTATAGTGCTTGTGACTTTGGTCTTTCGTAAATTGTTTCAGTATGTGGAACTTGGTGCAGAGAGGGATATTATGAACCCTAGGCAAGTTATGCAACTTGCAGCCCAATGTAGATGCTTCGGCAGTCGAACTCCTCTGTGGGAAAAAGTCAAATCAGCAATGACTAATTGACAAAGCAGCCTGTTTCTTTGTGAATCTACCATAATGTTACCTTTGCACTGATATTTATTTTATTATAGTTTTATTTTTCTGTTCTACCAAAGACTGATATGTTCTTTCTGCAACATTCTGTTCTCAAGGAAACACTGGACATGGTTGTTGTTTTCCTGTCTTTTTGTATGAATTCATTTGTTAGGTTTCTCTGTGTTATCTTTTTCACCAAAGTGGTGAAAGATGGATGCATATAAGTGTACCATGGCTGAGGTGTGTGTTTTTATGTGTTTGTTTTCTAGCTGTTCTGGATGGAGTGGAGCGGCTCACTGCCGAGGAGATGGATGAACGGCGACAGCAGAATATGGCATATGAATACCTGTGTCACCTGGAGGAAGCCAAACGGTAATACCACAGTGAAAGTGACAACGAGAGTGTAGCACTGCCCACTTTTCAGATGGAAGCTGCTTCGTAACAGTCTCCCTCTTAGATACCCAGGCTGTACTGCAGTGTGACAGTTCAGTGCTAAACATGGATCAGATCATATTGTCTATTGTAATCTATAAAAAGGGGCAGTTTTTATTTTTTGTGTCGCAAGTAGAAAGGTCCTTTTGTCTCTTCAGTCAGAATAATAATAGATATTTAAATAAGGAAAACTAAGTTATGGAGCGCCTATGTTAAACTGAAGAGCATCAAAGGCAGTGTGCACTAACTAAATTACAAGACAGAGACTGCTCTGTGCTGTACTGTGAGTTTCTATATGTGGAATCAGAGTATATCGAACTAAAATATGGTTCACTCACCATTCACACTATGAGAGCAATATCATCACAGCCTAGCTCTTTTGGCTATAGTACTTAGCGGTACCTTTCAGCCTCAGGCATAGTCCTTAGTCTTGACTCTTAGCTTGAGTTCGTAGTGTCATCTCAGCCTACTGGGCTGCTGGGGTATTTTTCCAGAGTCTCTAAGTAGCTTTGGTGGACCATCTGTGTAACTGCTGAGGTGTGTTTGTGGGGCCAGTGTGATAGTTTCCTCCCCCTTTCACCTCTTTGTGGGTTCTGGGGGTGTACACAAGCGTGCCCACATGCGCACACACACGTACACACGCACAGAGACAGAGTGAGAGAAGGAGTGCAAGAGGAAGTGACTCAGTCCCTGTTGATTTCAGTATCTCACTCTGTAGCTATAGAAACCCTTGGTTGTCATAGAGACAGGTTCCGGTATGTGTAATGGGGAGGAGAAGAGTTTGACATTATAGAGTAGAGTTTATGCTGCAAATAGTCTGAAATTATAATTGGCTGGTTAAACAAGCAGTGTAGCACCCACCCCTACAAAGATGGAACTTAGGATATTTCTGAAAATTGATTTTACATGAATAAAATTGATTCAAAATGTTGCCTGCATAATGTCTTGAAAATGAAGGAAATTGGCAGAGAAATCAAATTAGTAGTCTTTAGATCCAACTGACTTGCATGGTGCAGAGACTTTGCAATGGTTCAAGGAACACCATTAAAATGACCAGGAGGTAGGCTAGTCTAAATTAAGTGTATTCATGTGATTGTGTGTGTGTTCATGTTAACCCGCGTACAAGAACCCAAGGTTTTCCAATTTGATATTAGTTTAATAATAATATTTTACTCACCTATACTTCAGATGTTTAATTAGCTCATTGGTTGGAGACCATAGCAGAATCATAGGCTGCTCTGGTGTATGTCATGCTGTTGTTATTCCCCTGAGGCGCAAGTGAAAGTTTCTCTCAGGTGCAGTTCTCTCAGGGCTGAAACGCCCTCAGGGGAACTGTCAGGTATGCAGGAATGCACTGGGCATGTGGTCATGCAAAATGCTTGAAGATTGGCATGACAAGAATTCTTTGCAGGTACTCTGACGTATGTGTGGCTCTAAATTATACCCTGAACAGCCAAAAAAAGTTTGTGTAACATTTGTGCGCATGTGTTGCATTGTGTTGTGTAGCGGTGTAGCTAAGCTGCAGAATGTGTTGAAATGTAAACTATGTTTTTTCATTTCTCTTAGTGATGCAAATGAAAAAGCTTCAAATGTTATTGTTGGCATCTAATTCTGCATCAATGTGTTTTCTTCAGCCATCTGGTTATCTTTCGTCAAGAAAACATTTGAATAATGTTTCTCCATGTCAGGTTTGAACTACCCTGTGTACTACACATGAAATTCCAAAAATGTCCACAGCACTGTCAAAACTTATCACAGAATAGAGTGGGCGGGAAGCAACGGTAAGCGGGTGTTTTTGGTTTCGATTGAGGTGTTACGGCAGTATTCTGAGACTGGGGTAGCTATGCGGTAACATTTAGTCTGTGTTAAATACTACTCAACTTGGGAATCAGATTTGGCATGTTTCTGTATTGTTTCGCCTCATTTCTCAGAGGGCTGATCATGAATGATATAGCTCCTCCTGCTTCGGTGGTATTGGAAATTGTAGAGGGAGAAGGCCAAAGCACAACTTTCAGCTGTAGTGTCGTAAACTTGGCATTGTGTGAACTGGCCCCTGGGAACTGAGAGTGGAGCTGCACATAGTGTGTCTCTTAGCCTCTGAGGTGATGGAATGGTTTGCCCCCAGCTGTTGCTAAAGGAATGAACTGAACTCTAGGCAGAGAGCGTTCAGTTTTAGAAATCTGAGCGTTCAGTTTTCTGTCTTCTGATTCTCACAGAGTGTTTCTCAGAAATCATGTTCAGAGCCTCCTCTCGCCTGGTGTTCATGACAGGTTTCTATGCAGTAAGGAGAAATGGAGTTTAAGAAATGAGTGAATGAGGGGAGAAGAGTCTCTCCATGAGTCATTATAGTGACATTGACTCTGGCTGTTGTGTCTTACCAGGAATTAACATACATTCACATGCTTGGGCAAGCATGCAGGAGGTATTCTGTATTATGGATACAATGCTTCACTGAAAAGGATACAACTGATTTACAGTAATACCGTGTAGCTTTCAAACATGTCTTAGGATGTGACTCTGAAATAGTCATTCATTATATCATAATATGACATCTAGCAGGACTCTAACCAAACATTTTATTCTATTTCTGGCCAAGTCTACCACCCACTGCATTCTGCAGTCGATAGCCTCTGTAAGTCTAAACTCTGTATTGTCTGTCGATAAAAGACAGATAGTACCGTGTCCTCCAGAGGATAACTGACTCAGTTCTCAGCACTCTTTGACTGGAAGCATAACAAACCAGTCATCCATGAGTCTCTGCTGACTCACTCATCTTTTTCCAAATATCCAACATCTCTAACAGTCTCAGAAACTCTAATATATCAGATTAACATAAAATGTAGTGGGAGTTCTGATTGTGAATGAATACGCCCTTTGTAAGTATCCAACTCAAGTGTCTTCTCGGTTTTTCATTTGCTAATTTGTTTAGGAGCCTCATGGTACAAGTGCTACATACTGAACTTGGAAGAACTTTGCAGAGAGAACCATTATGCAGGCTGTTCTGTTGAGCTGTGCTAAATCATTAAGTAATGACCATTTCATGTTGATAAGGGAGGAATTTAGCTCCTGAGTGGAGATGCAGATTATTAATACTATAAATATCCGATCTAGCTTTTTTGAGCAGTGTATGTTCTCACTGGTTTTGCTTCTCTCATGAGAACGCCATCCATAGTTCCTCTTAAAGCAATACCATTTTCATGTAATTTCCTGTTGCACTGCACCACATTATTAACTATGGCCAAACTCCATGTCACAGAAAGCTTCATGCTGTGGTAGTCGGGGAAACAAGAGTATAACAAATGAAGAAGTCAGAGTCAAGTATGAAGACATTATTGTATGGTTGTGGGCTTATATTTTTAGCTTAAAATGATATTTCATAACAAAACACAAGGGGCCATTACAAAATGAAGGGTTTCTGAGAATCTCAAGAACTGTCTTCTAAGGCAAATTAAAGTTGGTTTGATTTGGGACTCGGGTTTGAACGTACTTGCGGCACGGGTTGCTTGGCAACAAGAGTGATAGCGTAAATGTTTGCATCACAAACACACACACACACACACACACACAGACAAAAAACAAACAAACAAACAAACATACACTGGGTCTGACAGGCTGTCTTTCTGGTCTGATGTTGCTGGGAAATACTCTATTTATAAAGCGTCATTGAATTGCCATATCAGCATTCAGGCCACCTGACGTAAAGGAAAGAAATCTCCCCCCAGAGAAAAATGGTGATGATAGACCTACAGTGCAATTCAATAACACCCAGAAAAGGCTTTCACATAAGAGGCCTTGTTGGAGAGCCTAGCAGACTGCTTGTAGACCCAGGCAGGGATTGTGGTTTTTCATGTGACTAATTTCTACACACAGCCCCTCCCTTATTTAGAAAGGAAAAGGCCTACACACACACACACACACACACACACACTCCTCACACACTCTCTGCCTGTTTCTGGAGCTCTGACAGAGTGTATCGACTTATGTCTGACAGAGAACATGATGCTGAAGATCTGTCAAACATCTATGACAGAGAGAGGGTCTGGAGAGGAGCTTCTGGCCTGGGAAAACCTTGTCAACTGGTGGATGATTGTTCTAAATATGTGTGCATGGGTCAAGGACCGATCCGGGTCTCTGAAATTTGAGACCGTAACTAGAATATTAGTGAAACACATGCAGAGGCAAATGTACTAAAAACACTTGATGTTTAATTTTGAGAGGAAAAAAAAAAAAAAGGAGTACACACCTACCTTCTCGCAAGCTGATATAAGAGAATCATGTGTGATTAAGGGGTGAGGAGTTTGTGAAGAATGTGTGATAACTGTATGCTGTTTGTTGAATGTGTGAATAAATGATATGATGGATTGCTTAGTTGTCAGTTTGTGAAGTATTAGGGATAGACCCCTGATGAATGGATCAGCGGATGAATAAATGTATGGGAATGGTTGAACCATCAGTTCAGCAGCAGGTGAGCTGAGTTCTCTCAGTGGCTGAATGTGTGTGTAGGAGTGAGCAATCAACCAACACAGGATTCCAGTGCTGCAGAGCATGTAATGGAATATTTGGCTGCTTGACACTCTTTCACTCTCCATCTCTCCATTGTTCTCTCCTGTGCCACTTTAAAACTATTGGTGCATCCAGTCTACGTCACATGAAAACGGGAAGATGTTTTTTGTGTGCATAATTTTAGTATAGTTCATTAGCGCATCCCTCACACACATTTCCATGTGGCTGCTCCCAAACAATGGCCTTGTCTCACTTGTTGCTTGTCCAAACTAAACTGTGACATAATGTAAAGAGAGGCAGAGAGAAAGAGAGAGAGAGAGAGAGAGAGAGAGAGAGAGAGAGAGAGAGAGGTGTGCCTTTTTGCCTCGACGTTTCGCTGTATTCAGATAAGGCAGACCACAGATTTGCCTTTCCCTTAGAGGGTGAAGCCTAAGTAAACATAGTTATTTTTACATTTACAAACCTGCTATTGTATGCTGACCAGTTGTACGCCCTTCTGTGGAAGTATCATGTCAGCATAAGCGCTGTCTTTAGAGTTAGCAGAGGGGTTCGATGACCTATCGCGTTCTTTACATTCCCCGCACACTCAGAGCAACTTGGTAGATTGGTAGAATTGCCACATAATGTCTGAATGCCTTTGATGTGCTTTGTGTATGTAAGGAAGTGGTTGTTTGATGTCTGCAGCTGTGAGAGGCGCCATAGATTGAGTGAAAACAATATGCAGTCAGCTCAGTATAAGCCCTAATTTCATCCACGGCTACAAGAAGAAGTAGATTTGCTTTTCAACCATCAGTTCAGTTCTTAATGAGATGTAAAGTGATGTTTTTGGAGTCTTACAGTATAGCTTTAATGCTTGACTAATAAAGGTTCTCTCCCCACTCTGTGCTGTACAACTCAGGGATGAGTCAAACTGAATGGTACTGAATATGTCTAAAGGAGGAACAATGACACACTGTTTCCCTCTCAAGTGACACGGATCTGTGTCTAGATCTTCCTATTGGACTGACATTTGACCTTGTTTGAGTTAGGTTTTCCTGTGTCACACAAAGAAAGGAAATCGGCTGCTTTGGATATTACTGCATACTTGTCTTTTCTGATGTATTTGGGGATTTTCTGATAATGTTTTTGACCCCTTGACCTTTCTACTGGTGGTTGTATTCAGTCCTGTACATTCTCCTTGATCTGTTCAGTATTGAGTCAGTAAATATCAGGCGTGTCTCCACTACATATGCTTGGGTGTGAGTATGTATGTGTGTGTTTGGGTGTGTCCCCATTTAGAAGACCTATTAGTGATTTTTTTCAGTCAGTGAAAGGCAGGTTGTTCACTACTGCTTTCAGGATTGGAGACTGAATACATCGTCTGTTTAGGGCTTGGAATGGGCGGGACACTGATACTCCTGCATTTTGTGTGTGTAAATGAATGTGTGTGTGTGTGCATGGCTTGGCAGGTTTCATTGGAAATCCTGTTTTGTTCCAATGAGGGCCAGGGAAGTTAGATGTGAGTGTGATGGAGAGGTGACTCCCTAGTCCGGACTCCCTCCAGCAAAGCCTGGAGTCAGGGATTGAAAGACTTTTCTGAGGGAAGGGGTGTGTGATGTATTTCTAAAGTGATCCACATGGCTAGAGCCAGTGATCATGAATTTGCTCAGAATGTATCAATTTGGTGTCAGTTCTTTATCAGGTGTGTGTTCTTTCATTGGCAGTTTTTCTGTCGATATTATACTGTGAAGGTTGAATTAATTATTTTTGGAACCTAAGCTTCCTCCTAACCTATTTAAATGTATGTTTTGGTGTCACTGAGGTAACTGTTGTGTAACGTCACCGAGGTGTTCTGGTACATTCTAGTAAATATAGAGTGAGATGGAATGTTCTTAAGTTCCTGAGCTCACTCTACTCACTGAAATGTCACAAAGACATTTGTCACTTGTTGGTGAAGTCATCAACTCACATTTGTGTTTTGTTTCTGTTTGTGTTTTTAGTCAGGAGGGATGAGGAAAATCCAATAATTTAACACACCTTAATAGTAGGACAAAAGACTAAGCTGTGTTTTATAACGTTCTTAAAAATATTATTTAGAAGATTTAGAAAACACCAGAGAGATTGCAGTGAGAAAAAAACATCAAAGTAAAAGTAAAATATTCAGTATTCATTTATTAGTTCTTTGGAGTTCCTCCTCATATCCATGTATATCCTTTTGTTCATTGCGAAATTAGAGAAATTATGGGGTTTTCCGGCTTCCAATTTTTCATCTGAGACATGGTCCCATTGTTCCAGCACGTGGTACCCGAGAGACCTTTACTCTCTGTGGGTTTTGAGAAAGGGTGGCTGCCATTCTGGGTGGCCATGCTCCCATTCAAAATAAGGAAAGCAACAAAAGGTATAATGGTTTTGACTACTTCCTTTTCTTTAAATGTAGCTAACATGATCATTCATGCTCAAAAGACCTCCCACTCCAACAGGCAGATAATGAGCAGCTGCAAGATGTCTTTTGTTGAGTTGTTGGTGGTATAAAATTCACACACTTGTTTAAACAAAGGCAATGAGATGTTTTGAATTTTAAGATTGTTTCGTTTTTCTTTGAGCCCCTCCTATTAGCTGTCATTAATTATGATCGAGGTCACCCTTGCACGAGAGTAAGAAGTAAGAGATGTTAGGACTGACAGTGGTGTTAAATAATGAGAAAAAAGAAGGGGTGAAGTAAGTGTGGTTGGTTCCTGGAAGGGAATGTAACGTCATTTAACAAGATTTAATCTTGTTATCCATGCATTGTCTGTTTATTGTATGGGCTCATTTGTCAATGGCTGTTTTGGACTCTGAACTTGCAAATGAAAAAATGCTCAAATTGCTCATCTGTTTATTAATTGACAACTCTCTTAACTCTGTGTGTGTTATTTACATGTGAGCTGATTCTGGTATGTGGCAAAGTGGGGATTGTGTGGTTTTCAGTGACTCATAAACATTTAGCAGCACATTTTAAATGCTCAGTTTTTCTTTGTTCATTAGCAAATTCTTGTAACTAATCTAAATAAGTTTTAGTGTTTATATAATTTCTACATTTGAGATTTGAATAGAATCTTATGTGTTTTATAAATTTACTGCAGTTAAAATATGAGCATAAAATTGAAACTTGCTTTTCTTTTTGTTGAATTATCAGAATATGCTAATATTGTAAGAGTACTTAGACAATAAGCTGTTGAAATTGTTGGAAGTTTTCTCCTTTCTGTTTTAATTTGTACTGTGTGTGTGTGTGTGTGTGTGTGTGTGTGTGTGTGTGTGTGTGTGCGCGCGCGTGCGTGCGTGCGTGCGTGCTGTTCACAAATGAAGGATTAATAACTGGGGTGTGTCTGTAGACTGAGGCTTTATCTGTATTTGTGTATGCAGATGGATGGAGGCCTGTTTGGATGAGGAGCTGCCACCCACCACTGAGCTGGAGGAAGGTTTGCGGAATGGCGTCTATCTGGCCAAATTGGGCAATTTTTTTGCACCAAATGTTGTCTCCATTAAGAAGATCTATGACCGTGAGCAAACACGCTACAAGGTGAGTGAAGCCAAGTAAAGACGCACCACTGAAAGTTCAACAGGACCTGGGTGGTGTTCTGCTCATGTGAATCATACGTTTTTTTTTGTTTGTTTTTTTCTCACGTCCTCTTGTGCTCATACCCATAGGCCACTGGGCTCCATTTCCGACACACAGACAATATCATCCAATGGCTCAACGCAATGACAGACAAAGGCCTTCCAAAGGTTCGTACACTTACGAAATGCACAGAGAATCGAGCTAACATGTCCACCAGGTCTGTCAGACACTACCTATATCCCTGTTTTAAGTTTGTTTTTTCTGCTGCATGGCTTTCACCACCATACGTTATTGCTGCTGTGGGCGTGATGTGGCTTGTCTTTGGCCCACACCCTTTATACTGAACAATACACACATTTCAGCATGAAGTCATATAACCATTGACTCACAGCTCTGATCATCTTCTTCCCCCTCAGATTTTCTACCCAGAAACAACAGACATCTATGACAGAAAGAACATGCCGCGTTGTATTTACTGCATACATGCACTCAGGTATTGAGGACTTGATATACATATAGTTTTTTTAGCTATTCATATAATCTTTTTTCCATATTTTTTCCTAGTCAACATTTCCAGAGGTGAACTACATTATTTATATATATGTATATACACACACACACACACACACACACACACACACACACACACACACACATATGTATACATAATTAGATAATTAGATTAGATTGAGCAGTGTGAAATATATAAAGGTATTTGCATTATGTCAAATACAAAGGTCAGTTTTTGTGTCTGTTTTCTGTATACCCTTGCCATAAACATTATTTAAGGGAAAAGAAAAGTCTAATACCTATGACAGATGTGTGTGGAAATATGTCCTTCTGTCCTACTTTCAGTAGAGGTTTCAGTACCAAGGTGAAAAAAAAAAGCCTCCAACAACCAAGGACTGTTTTTTTTAAACTCTGCATTCCAGTTAAGTAGAGAGTGGACACAGATCCCAGAGGCTATAAATCTGGCCTGCAAGGGCAGGAAATCTCAGAGCGAGGCAGGGGCTAGCTGTTGGCAGGGTGTGGTAATAAGGGGGATGGGAATTGGTATAGAGCAGCAGAGCTAAATAGCCATTTATGTTTGTAATCCTTCAGCTCATTGTGCTACCCAGACACAAAAAAACCGAACATGTAAAAGCATGTTTGTTACAATACTTATGTGTTGAGCACACGGGCACCGGGCACCGTGACATAATGTGATTTTGAAAGTGAACCTGTGTGCAAAATCAGGTCAGCTCTGAAAAGCTCTTACCCGTAGCTCACATGTAACTGACTCTTTTCTGCAGCCTGTACCTGTTTAAGCTGGGCCTTGCTCCTCAGATTGCTGACCTTTATGGCAAAGTGGCCTTCACTGGTGAGTCGACAAGGCAAATCCTTCAGTAAATTTAGCTTTTAGCCATAAGCCCCATGACGTTTCGATGATTAAAGCATCAGCAGGAAGAGAATTTAAGAACGTACGGTGCCTTGGCACTAACCTCAGTGTGAAAGTCATTAGTATGTTTGTGAACATTTCCTGCTGTTTTGCTTTGGCTGCTGAGTTCAGGGCAGGAGAACAATACTTCCCAGAGAATAACGTTCAGCTCACAGCCTTAAATGCAGGAAAAACATGCAGTCAATCTTATATCCCCACCCACAGATTTAGTACAACAGCAGCTAATGGAAAAAAAAAAATGTGACTTTGCAGCTTTTCACACATCCAATCCACAAATAAACAAGTAATCAAAACCTAATAATCCTTCTTCTCTGAGATTATATATGGATTATTTTTCTGATCTGTGTCCCTCAGAGGAAGAGATTAACAACATGAAGAGTGAGCTGGAGAAATACAACATTCAGATGCCGGCCTTTAGCAAGATCGGTGGGATCTTGGCGAACGAGCTGTCGGTGGATGAGGCAGCATGTAAGCACTAGGCAGATTTCAGTCTGCACATTTTAAGAAAAGAAAAAAGCAATCCAGAATTATTCATACAGTGCTCATGTATTTGAGAAAATTAAACCCCACCCACTTATTCTGTACTGATACATGGCTGCAGTGCACGCTGCTGTGATCGCCATCAATGATGCCATCGATCACGGGGACCCTGCGGGCACACTGGCTGCCATGAAGAACCCCAACGCCATGCTGGTAAACCTGGATGATGGCGCAGCGCAGGACTACCAGGACACGCTGTCCCAGGCTAAAGCAGAGAAAGTGGCCAACTCCAGAAAACGGGTCTGAGCTGCACCCTTTACCCGCAGACACATAAACACGCTTACATACCAAAGTTCAGTATATACAGTTTAGATATATGTGCACTTATCTCAAGACACACATCTGCAGATTCGTATGAATCCTCCCCGTTCTATAGCGGCCTTAATGCGTTAGTATCTCAGATAGCACTTTGTGCCGCTGTTTAGCTTCTCTCTGGGGAAAGAGGCTGACACATTTTGGTTTTTATGCTGATGTGTGTGTTTAGATTGGTTAAAAAGGTTGGGGTTTGTACATGTTTATGTGAATTGATGTGTAAGTAATATGGTCTATGAGATCAGAGACAATACTGATGTGCGTGTGTGTGTTTAGATTGTGGAGAATGCTGATGCTGAAAGGGATGTGTATGAAGAGCTACTCACACAGGCTGAAATCCAAGGAAACATCAACAAATTGAATGGTGAGTTTCATGCATGTTTTTGGTATGTGCAAGGGGTGTAAGTATAGTGCAGTGTGCCTGCTCTTAGTTAGTTGTGTGTTAATGTGAAGGATACTGTCTGTTGTGAGTCACTGCTTCATATGTGTTTTGTGTGTGTGTTTTAGTGTCAAAAGCACTGAATGCCACGGAGCAGGCCTTGCTGAGTGGGGATAAAGACCGTCTGTATGATGCTCTACGTTCTTCTGCGCTTGGTCTTCAGTCTCTGCAGTCACAGAATAAAGACTGGTACCTCACGCAGCTCATGGCAGAACGAGAGAACAAGGAGCAGGTCAGAGCACTGACCTTAATCACAGAAAAAAAAAAAAAAATACTGCAGCCTAGTGACATTACACTGACACCTCTTTAACTCTGCTTTATATTCACCATCTGTCATGAAGGTCGCTTTGGAATAAAGTGTCTGCTGAATGAATAAATGTAAATGTAACTACCTTTGAGTGTTAAGCTCAGATGTGCCTTTCTCTGTTCTTACCCAGAATTCACCAGGAGAGTCAATGACTAAAGAGGAGTTGCAGAATGGAATTGATACAGCAAATGAGATGGCACTGAATTACCAGAAATGTACGACCTTTATTGTTTTAAGATTGCCTGACATTTTCCCACATTTTGAGCTGAGGTGTATGCTTATGTAAGGCTGATGGAGGCTTGTGTGTATTATGGGGTGTTGACAGAAGTTCTTCTGTGTCTGTGTGTGTGTGTGTGTGTGTGTCTGTATGTATTTGTTTGACTCAGTACTACGCGCGGTGGAGCGGATAAATGCAGCTATCAGAGCGGGCGTGGCTGAGGACACGGTGAATGAGCTGATGAATCCAGATGCTCAGCTGCCCCAAGTTTATCCCAGTGCCGCTGACCTTTACCAAAGAGAACTGGCCAGTCTTCAACAACAGAGCCCAGAGGTCAGCACAAACACTGACTCACACACGCCCAGACACACAGATGTTTACTCACTTACACACACGCTCTGTCTCTCTCTCTATCACTCCCACATGCACACACACATTCAGCGATTCCTCGACTGTTATGGTTGTTTTGTTGTTTCTACAGGGGTCACTGTCCCATCCAGAGCTGCTGGTTGCTGTGGAAATGCTCTCATCTGTGGTTCTGATTAATGGAGCTCTTGATGTAGGAGACAGAGCTGCAGTCTGGAGACAACTTGGCAGCTCTGTTACTGGCCTTAGCAATGTAGAGTCTGAATACGCACAGAGGTTGGTGTTTGTGAGAGCAAGAATGAATGCACGAATGAATGAATGAATCGGTGAAGGTACTTTGCTAACTCAATACGTGCCTATAGGTACATAGATGACCTCATGCGTCTGAAAGCAGCAGCACGAGAGGAAGGCAATGACTACCTGACCTGGAATGACATCCAGGCTTCTGTGGACCAAGTGAACAACAATGTCCAGGAGGAACATGAGAGTGAGTCAGCTTGCAGAGAGTTGACATTAATTCACCCCACAGGATATTAACCATAACAAGAAATAATCCATTGTCACAATTTAACGCTTTTGCTGCAGTCAAGCTACAGCAGTAACTCTAAAACCAGTAGGCTGTTGGATCACTTAAATAGGGTTTTTTTTTTCCCCTGCTATTGTCACTGTAGGCGTTTTTTTTTAATTATTATTGTGCAGTGTGAATGGGCATTTAATCTGACGGAATTTGCCCCAGTTCTGTTTGTAGATTGTTATGTGTGTTCAGTGACAGTTAACGTTGTGTTTTCGCTCCTCAGGGATCGCAGCCATCGGTCGGATTAATGAGGCTCTGGACGAGGGGGACGTGACAAAGACTCTAGCAGCTCTGCAGCACCCGGCGGCCAAACTGACGGATGTGGATCCCTCTGTAGCCCAGCATTACTACGACAAACTGCTGGAGGCGCGGCGAGAGAAAGCACATGTACGTTCACATCAAAAAACCTCCTCCAGGTCTAGTCCCTTAAGCACAACAGGACTCCCAGGCCACATTCTGTGTGTCAGTGTATGTGTGAACCGTCTGTGGGTGTGTCTCTGTGTGTCAGCTGAGTACCTCACGCTGACCACGGCAAGATGAGATCATTGTCTATTCATTGCTGTGTTCCTCTACTTCTGATTGCCACTCCCCCCCCCCCCCCCCTTCTTTCGTCTCGTTTCATTTGACGGTCCCTCGCTCGACTTAGCTCTTCATCTGTCTCTATCAGTACGAAAGTAAAGGCTTTCAGAGAGACCTGCTTGCTTATTTGAAGTTTCACCATTGCATAACACGGAATATTTTATGAGACCTAAGGAGAGGCAATTTATGTCAGTCAGTAAACAGTCCAGGCCCTAATCTGACACTGGCTAATTTTCAAATTATCATGCCTGTGAATATGCAGCTGGTATCCTAGCAGTAGGTTGTTGTGTGTGTTTATAACCCTGTGGTATAGTGGCAGGGTAAAGGAGGTTAGAATAAAGCCAGGGCAAGATCAGACCAGAGTAGAGAGTTCAGTGTTGTAGAGTGGGAAATTGTCAGCCATGGGCAGAGTTTCAGAACAGCACGTTAATCTTTCCACTCTTGCTTGCTTTTTTTTTTTTCTTTTTTTTTTTTTTCTTTTTTTTTTTTTAAACTGGTTTGACGTATCCAGACCATGAGTTTTGGAGCTGGAGGACTCAACAAGAAGTTTCCATTTTTCAAGTATGGGTTTTCGTTTGTTTGGAGTTTTTTTTTTTTCCCTATTGTATCACTCTTCAGACTGAGGTAACAGGGAAATTTAAATCTCATTGGGTACCAGTCCCTTTCTGTATCACGCCTCACTCATACGAAAGCCTAAGAAAACAATCCATTTCCCACAGATGTTTTTTTCAGGAGCAGGAAATAACACGCCACATGACGACTCTGATACCTTAAAAGGACAAAACTCTGATTCCAAAGCCCACGGCTGGTCGTAATAAGTTTTTCATAAGTGTTTAGGCCTCTGCTGGTGTGGCCAGAGCTTTCTCATTACTGCAACGGCTGAGAGTAACCAGGAAGTGGTTGAATTAGGAGGTTCCTATAGAACATGTGCTAAAGGTCAGAGCGTTCGAGAATTACAATATCAAATGGCTGGGATGGAATATTCAGGTATATTAGTGCTGTAGAAAATGACAGCATTAAGAGTAGTGTAATGGGTTGTAGCATTAGGGCATTTGCCAAATTATGGTATCCCATGGCTTTTAGAGCATCAGAGCATTAGCGGCTTAGAAATACAGTACTCACTGGCTACTAGACTGTCGGGCTGATGATGTTTTATTGAATTACAATATTAGGTGGCTATTATAGCATTAGACTTCTGCAGTATTAGTTGACGGTTAGAGGGTTTTCGTACTGGGTTCTACATTTGATTATTAAATAGCCACTAGTATGCTGGAGTGCTAGAAGACCAATGGAGTCTTAGACCATCAGAGCATTAGAGCATTAGCATGTAGTATTAGTATTGCTACTACAGTGTTGTTTGGCCACGAGAGTTTTCTAGAGGTGTATTAAACCCTTAGTGATAGTGTTTCGGGTATTAGCTGCCTATGACTGTAGTAAGAGCACTCCTTTCTTAACTGCTCTGGAATACCTTCACCTGAAATATCTCTCTCTCTCTCTCTCTCTCTCTCTCTCTCTCTCTCTCTCTCTCTCTCATATATATATATATATATATATATATATGGATAGATGGATGGATAGATGGATGGATAGATGGATGGTAGATAGATAGCTGAAATATATATATATATATATATATATATATATATATATATATATATATATATATATATATATATTGAAATTTAAATGAAAAGAATGTTTTAAGGTATTTTATTCCACTACATGGTGGAAAGAGTTTGGACAGAGGAACTCAGTAATCAGAATACAGGTAAATTTAGGCAATAATTGTAGCATAAACATACAGCACACCCATTCTTTCACTTCCTCTATTGTGATTGGCAGTAGCTGTGTAAAATTGCTGATAAGCTGAAACACAGCTTGACGTCCCCCACCCAGTGCAAAATGCATTTCAGAAGCTCTTCCAAAAACAGATGTGACATTGTCACCGTGGATGTTTTGGATCAGAATAAACTCTCTATAGAGAAGGTGACAACGATTCCAGTTATATTACACAACGTGGCACACCAACCTCTGTATCAGTGTATGCAGCCAAGAGCTGCAGCTCCGTCAGACAGGGCGAGGTACAGAAAGGGGCCTGTTCTCTCAGCCAATCACCAAACAGCAGCGCTCACTCCGGAAACTGCACAGCATGTGGGCTATGTCTCTGAGTGACAGAGCAATACTGCCAACTGCTGGTAGTTATGCAGCACTGCTTCTACATACAATCTGATACAGCCAGAGAGATATGATGCTTTAATAATCATTCACACAGTTTCTTATCATTAAAACTTGTGGGGGAAATAATCTCACCTCTCACCATTACTACATGCTTTTATCAGTCCACCTGTGTCTCAGTGTGAGTCTTTTGTCATGTCCTGTTGTAACAATGGGCAGTTACCACAATTCCTCCCTTTATGACTGGATCAGAGTGTGAAAATGTGTGTATTATGTATAAGAGATACAAAGATATTTGATGCCAGACTAGATCTCTTGGAGAAGGAAAATGGGAAGAGGTGAAATATTACAGCCGCAGTATGAAAGGACAGGCTGCCCTCTAGTGTGCAAAATTTACTGCGATGCCAAAGCTTCAAATTTGGATTTTTTTTTTCTTTTTTGGCATCAGCTTGTTCACTTAACCTGAAAGTCTAGACTACAGAGCACTGTTTTATTTCTGACATGTAAGGCTGTTAGGCGGTCTATCAGTTATCTGGAGTAAACACTGCTGTCTGCTGTCTAGACTGCATTGTGTAACTTTACTGTCGTAAACGTAACAGTCAAAACTTAATGTAAAACTGTCTACCACTCAGGCATTTTATGTGACACTGAAAGCATGCCGTGTTAGACACATTATTAATTTCTCTGCTATTAAAAGAGAAAGTTTATAACTCTGAATATGTGCGTGTGTATGTGTGTGTGTGTGTTTGTTTGTGTAGGAGACACAAGATCCATCAGCTGTGCTTTGGTTGGATGAAATCCAGGATACCATCTTTGCATCCAACAAAGACACTGAGGAGGCTATACAGTGTAAGAATATCAGTTTAAACCAATGATTTTAACCGATATTTAAAACACATTACAAATAAATCATATTTGCTTGAGAAAAGCTTTATGGCTGATGATTTCTGAAATGAATGACTGAATCGTCACTACAGTTTTGCAGTTGTATTCTTTCTCTCTGGCAGTCTCTCAGTCCATCCAGGCCATAAATGAAGCAGTGGACAGTGGGGATGCAACTCAGACTCTGGCTGCCCTGAGAACACCTGGCACCGGACTGTATGGTGTGACTCCAGAGTGTGCCCAAACATACCACAACGACCTGGAAAAAATCAAAAATGAGAAAAAGGCAGAGGGTAAGAGAGAACTTTTGAGTTGCGAATGAGAGATCAGATATATACATATATAGTGTGGTTTGAACATGAGTTTTAACTGTGTGTATGTCCTTCACAGGTGATAATGGCAGTGAATGGGTGAAACACTGGGTGAAAGGAGGACATAATTACTATTACAACCTGAAAACACGAGAAGGGACTTGGAACGAGCCTGCAGACTTTGTTCAGAACAATACGCAACTCAACAAGGATGAGATTCAGGTGAAGATTCAACAATGAAAGTCACTACAACCCCCACATCTGATGTGAAACCAGCATTTAGTTAAACAACAGTTCTGTTACATTAGATTCTATAAGGCGTCGTCCAACACATTTGTGAACAGTGGTCTGATTGGGGAAATACTAAAACCCTTCTCTCTCTCTCTCTCTCTCTCTCTCTCTCTCTCTCTCTCTCTCTCTCTCTCTCTCTCTCTCTCTCTCCCTCCCTCCTTGTAGTCTGTGGTGTCTGGTGTTACTTCGGCTTATAATCGTGAGCAGCTGTGGTTGGCCAATGAGAGTCTGATCACCAAGCTGCAGGCCCGTTGTCGCGGTTACTTAGTGAGAAAGAACATGAAAGAGCGACTCGGCTTCTTGAAGTCCCAGGAGGGCTCAGTCACCTGCATACAGGTCATTTTCCCAGCTTCCCTGCCACATTCTTCCCTGCTAGCGTATGCGCTCCCACTGTACGTGGGGGCTCCGCTGTCTGATTTGTCATAGTGGTGTGCTTTTAAAGCAATAAGCAGTGGATTATCTCGGTTAGTGAGACTTGATCTGTGTGTGTGTCTCACAGGCTCACTGGAGAGGTTACAAACAGAGGAAGAACTTCAAAGACAGGAAGCAGTACCTGAAGGACCACACTGATGATGTTGTCAAAGTAAGAATAAAACATGGAGAGGCTTTGGAGTCTGATGGATTTAGATTGTACATCATGTTTTAAGAACTGGTTTGCCTAAACGTAATTTGGAAATGTAAGTGTGTAGGATGAATTAGCTATGTGGTACAACGCAAAAAAAAAAAAAGAGAAAAAATCGCCTGTTTACACTTTATATGTAAAGCGCTGTATTTGATTATGGGCCATTCAGTACTACAATTGAAAGCATTGAAAATATTGAATAAGTAGGGTCCTCACTGAATGCTGATGTATCATCAGCGAGACACTACTCACCTCTAGCCATTCAACCCTGCTGCTGTATGATGTCTTTGTTGGATTTTAGAGATTGCTATGAATGTGCAATCATGTGTTCTTAACGTCTTCAGATCCAAGCCATGGTCAGAATGCACCAAGCTCGCAAGAAATACAGAGATCGCCTGCAGTACTTCAAAGACCATGTGAGTGTATCAGATAACCTCACTGTAAAATGGAATATTGTTTTTCTGTCAAAATTATTCTTTTGCAACTTTTTTTTTTTTTTTTTTTACAAAACAAGGAGAATTTATGTATGTACATTTATGGGACAATATGGAGCTTAGTCCATACATTATGAAACTGTTGGTCAATATTTTGTTGTTTATGCATCAGTGTTCATGTTTACCATGTGAAACGTGGGTATATACATATATATCATCATTATCTCAGTTAAATAATTAAATAAACTTTGTTGGGATTGTTTTCAAATCATGTATTCATGCCATTTGTTTGGTTGAATTCTGTTTTAGATCGATGATGTGGTCAAGATCCAAGCGTTCATCCGTGCCAATAAAGCCAGAGATGACTACAAGACGCTCAGTAAGTACAGATGATTTCATTTTTAGGTCACATCAAATCCGAGCCTATAACGGTAATGCTCATGGAAGCCCATCTCATGGCTCAGTATTCTAATTTCATCATTTTAAATATGACCAACATCTGAGATTCAGCTTGTTTTTTTCTCCCTGGTCTCTCTCTCTCTCTCTCTTTCTTTTATTTCAGTAAACGCAGACGACCCTCCAATGGCGGTGGTTCGTAAGTTTGTCCACCTTTTGGACCACAGTGACCAGGATTTCCAAGAGGAGCTGGAACTAATGCGTCTGAGGGAGGAAGTGATCACTAACATACGCTCCAATCAACAGCTAGAGAATGACCTCAACCTGATGGACATTAAGATCGGTCTGCTGGTCAAAAATAAGATCACCCTGCAGGAGGTGGTCTCTCACAGCAAGAAACTCACCAAGAAGAACAAAGGCCAGTTATCTGATATGATGATGATGACTAAGCAGAAAGGAGGGCTGAAAGCTCTGAGCAAGGAGAAACGGGAAAAACTGGAAGCATATCAGTACTTGTTCTATCTGCTTCAGGTAAGGTTCTATGGTTTTGGTACTGTCATTTTTACATTTACCTTTCCTCAGTCACATATACCATCACATCTTTGTCAGCTGTATTTTACTGCAGTTTAACAGCTTTAACACCTCATCTGCCCCTCATTCCGTTCCCCCAGACGAACCCCACATATCTGGCCAAGCTCATCTTCCAGATGCCCCAGAATAAATCAACCAAGTTCATGGACTCTGTGATTTTCACCCTGTATAATTACGCCTCCAACCAGCGTGAAGAATACCTGCTCCTCAAACTCTTTAAAACTGCTCTGCAAGAGGAAATCAAGTGAGAGTCTAGCTATTTATTAAAATCATGAAATTCATTTTGTAAATTGCTGTGTAAATTGGTGTATTGATCAATGATTTCTCAGATTATGAATGTATTTCGCTGTAATTTGTGTGTGTGTGTATGTGTGTGTGTGTGTGTGTGTACAGATCCAAAGTGGACCAAATCCAGGAGATTGTGACAGGAAACCCAACTGTGATTAAGATGGTAGTGAGCTTTAACAGGGGAGCTCGGGGTCAAAATGCTCTGAGACAGATTCTCGCTCCTGTTGTCAGGGAAATCATGGATGACAAAACACTCAACATCAAAACGGACCCAGTGGATATTTATAAGAGCTGGGTCAACCAGATGGAGTCACAAACAGGTGAAGCCAGGTAAGAAAGGCTGAACTCTGGTTTAAATGTGTATATTCACAAGTCAATATATTTCTTGTTCGTATGTACCTGTTTGCATCTGCGGTTTTCGGCTATACCTTACCTTGATGGTTAAATATATCAGATGTTGCGGCACCTGAGGAAATTCAATCTGAAATTCATTTTGCAAATGCATACAATGAAAATACAGAGTGAACAGCACACAACATGAATAAGATACAGTGCAGTTGCAGTGATGGTGTTGTTAATAGACAGTCTAATGTGTAAAAGTAAACCAAAGCAGTTATGAGCCTTTCATTTGCCTTTAGTGAATATTAATGAATTATGGATCATTCTCGTTTGCAGCAAGCTGCCGTATGATGTGACCCCAGAACAGGCCATGAGCCATGAGGAGGTTCGCACACGCCTCGAAGCGTCCATTAAAAATATGAGGACGGTTACTGACAAGTTCCTGTCTGCTATCGTCGTTTCCGTTGATAAAATCCCGTGAGTGCATCTTATCAGTCAGATCTCAGCAACAGCCTGAATGTGCTTTTATCTGTCAAAGTGGCTTTCAGAACGTTTCACATCTCATATCTATCTATCTATCTATCTATTAACCCAATGTTTTGTTGCATGTATGGATGCTGTTTGTGTTGGTGTCTGTTTGTTTACGTGTGTTTGCCTGTGTTCTACTATAGATACGGGATGCGTTTCATTGCCAAGGTGCTGAAGGACACACTTCACGAAAAGTTCCCCGATGCCACAGAGGATGAGCTTCTGAAGGTTTGTTTCGCTTCATTTCGGGGTGTTATTTTTCCCTTCTCTTTGCTTTTTCACCTTACTCTTCTTCTGCTCCTGTTTTTTTTTTTTGTTTCTTTTCTGTGTTTCATTGGATACGTGCATTGTTAGACAAATGACACCTCACTGCGCTGAGACAGAGCCAGCTTTGTGCCATCTCACTGAGGCATGGATAGAGCTCAAGATTGCAAGAGTGTAATCACACTTGAATGCTCAGTGCTATTGCGTCTGCGCTCCTGTGATAGTCTCGCATTTTCTCACCTCTGTGCATAATGTGGTTTTATCTCTTCTCTTTCTCTCTCTTGCTCTCTCTCTCTCTTTATATATATATATATATTTTCTTTCTGGGTTTTCTCTTTCTGGGCTGCAGCTGTTCTCTATGCCCTTCCCTCTGCTGCAGCTTTTTAAGGATGTGTGCCTCTCACTGCCCACTCAGAGAAGGTGAGCCTCTCCTCTCCTCCTCTCCACTCTTTTCCCTGCCTTTTTGTTCTGCAGACACAATACTCCACTCTGCTCACTTTCTTGGCTGATAGCAAAACTATGCAACATGTGTTTGGTTTCATGGCGGCTTACACGTGCTCTTTTGTGGGGGGGGGGCAGACAGACTGTTTTGAAATAAAGCAAATGGGGTCTGGGCTCTGATCCTGAGTGTGTTTCAGATTGTGGGGAACCTTCTGTACTATCGCTACATGAACCCTGCCATTGTGGCTCCTGACGCTTTTGATATTATTGAGCTTTCGGCTGGAGGCCAACTGACCACAGACCAACGAAGAAATTTGGGCTCCATTGCTAAAATGCTGCAGCATGCAGCCTCCAACAAGATGTTCTTGGGAGACAATGCTCATCTAAATCCCATCAATGAATATCTCAGCAACTCCTACCAGAAATTCAGGTAAAGCCCATAACCTTTTTTACTTTCATTGATTCTATCTTTTTATTGTCTTTCACCTCCTTTACTTTTCTTATCCCTCATTCTCTTTCTTTGCCCAGGCGATTCTTTTTGGCTGCTTGCGATGTCCCATCCTTGGAGGATAAGTTTAATGTGGATCAGTACTCTGACTTGGTCACGCTCACCAAACCAGTCATCTACATCTCCATTGGAGAAATTATTAACACTCACACTGTAAGAAAATCAAAACGAATGGTTAAATTCACACAAGGACTATGTCATGCTTTAACAATGAAATGACTATTGCTTCTTCTCTCTTATCTCTTACAGCTTCTGCTGGATCACCAGGATGCCATTGCTCCTGAGCACAATGACCCCATTCATGAGCTTCTGGAGGACCTGGGAGACGTGCCCACAATTGAGTCTCTGATCGGTCAGTCACAGTGAAGTTCTTATATATAGGGTCCTTCATCCTTCAGCCTTGCTGTTCTGTACAGTTAATGATCTAATTCTGATCGATCATCAAATTTTGTTCACCCAGGTGAGAATCCACTTCCTCCTGATGATCCCAGTAAGGAAATGATGGGGAAGACTGAAGTGTCTCTCACCCTCACCAACAAGTTTGACGTTCCTGGGGAACAGAACGCTGAGATGGATGCCAGGACCTTATTGCTGAAGTAAAGATTTCTGCCTGAATCTCTTTTGTTGAAAAGACACTAGTTTACTATGTTTCTGTCACTGCTTAAGTTAAACATTCAAGGTGATAGAATAATTTGCGTTTATGAAATGGAAATTGACCAAAACCTAATTTCTGCTCTTTGTTTCCAGCACCAAACGGCTGATTGTGGATGTGATCAGATTCCAACCAGGAGATACACTGACGGAAATCCTGGAGACTCCAGCCAGCCAAGAGCAGGTGAGTGACTGAGCAAGATGCTATAACAACACCTGAGCTGTTACAGGAGCTTTTATTAATGCCTTTCTCCTCTGTCTGCTCCTGGTACAGGAGGTGGAATATCAGAGGGCTATGCAGCGACGGGCGATGCGTGATGCCAAGACTCCGGAGAAGATGAAGCAGGCTAAACCGGTGGTGGATGATAGCCTAACCCTTCAAGGCAAAAAGGACAAGATCAAAAGCAATCTTCAGAGACTGGGTGAACTGGGCAAAGTTCACCCTGAGAACAGATATCAGGACCTCATCAATGACATTGCCAAGGTACATGCATTGTAGTATTTGTTTACCGTTCACTCTGGAAACTGGAATATTGTTTCAAATGGTAATACAATAAAAAGACTGCAGTTTATAAACCAGCGCTGGATGAACCGAGAGGAATTTGTATTTGTGGAGAAAATTCAAGAATTCAAACTATTTTTTATTTGTAATGATTCTATTTCTTTTTTTAGCCTCCCAAACAGGTTAGTTAGACAAGATGAAGAGAGAAAAGCGTATAGCCTCTGTAGAACTCGTTTGGTCTAAACCTGTCAAAATCAGTATCTGCTGGTTCTTAAATGGTTTAAAAAGAGCTTTATTTTAGTTGCAATTTCATCTCTAGCTCATGGCCCCAGACATACTTCTACCTCATCTGGGCTAAATAATTTAGCAACTTACTGATTATATGCAATGAATGCTTCCTTTGTAGGACATCAGGAACCAGAGGCGATATCGGCAGAGAAGGAAGGCAGAGTTGGTGAAACTCCAGCAGACCAATACTGCCCTCAACTCAAAGACCAGTTTCTACAATGTGCAAATTGACTACTACAACCAGTATATTAAAACCTGTATGGACAATCTTACAAGCAAGGGGAAGTGAGTACACACTCACACAGTAGTGCAGCAGTGAAAATTAATTTTAAAGCCTTGACTTGTACATACTTTGTTTATACATAATAATCGTTTTTTTTCAGCCCTAGTGATGTTTCTCAGATAACAGACTGGTTTCTTGTCATATTCAGGGTGTCGAAGAAACCTGGAGACACCAAAGCCAAAAAGAGTAAGCAGGTGTCCCAGAAATACACAGCAGCTAGACTCCATGAGAAGGGTGTGCTAATCGAGATAGAGGATCTGCAGACCAATCAGTAAGTCCATACACAAACGTACAAATACAGCACTGTTGGTTTTAGTTTATTTCAAACACGTTTCCTGAAACATGTTGCGTCACGTAGCAGCTTTGAGTTCTGTCTGAGGTCCCTTCTCCTCTTCTCATAGGTTCAAGAATGTAATTTTTGAGATTTCTCCGTCTGAAGCTGTTGGGGTGTTTGATGTGAAGGCCAAGTTCATGGGAGTCCATTTGGAAACGTTAATGCTAGAGTACCAGGTACTTTTTTTTTTCTTTTCTCTAATATACCCAGTATCAGTCTTTTACAACACCCAGACTCATATATATTTCTCCTTTTTTTAAACTTTTTTTTTAAGAACATTTTATTGATGGATAAGAGAATTTTACATGAGTTGTAAAGTGTAAGTGAGAGAAAATTTCGCTGTGAAAATTTTACTTTGATGGTTTTCACATTTTCCCTGTAAATTGTAGGATCTCCTTCAGCTGCAGTATGAAGGGGTGGCTGTGATGAAGCTTTTTGACAGAGCCACCGTAAACGTCAATCTGCTGATTTTTCTGCTCAACAAGAAGTTTTATGGGAAATAGACAAAAGAGGTCAAGAGACTGATGCAAAAAAATATGGACAACGGAGTCTGTCCTTACAGTCCACTTACATTTTTTTTTTCTGCACTACTCTGAATAAGCCTACACACCTTTTGTGCCTTACTGTCAGAGGAAATTTGGCCTGAGTGTACAGCACAGTGTTACAGTGTGTACCCCAAAATGTCTGGAAACCAAATTATTCCTTTACAGGATTTGTATTGAGATTATCACAGATAACTGTATTAGTTTGCTTTGGAATTTTTGCAAACGACGCTTGCATTTGCTTGAATACTGTGTATGTTGTATGTAAAGAGAATTTTTTTGCCTGCCTTAGAGTTTATGTACCTGGGAGGACCAAAACTGTATCTTAGTTTTCTAGTCTTGTCGGAAATTTGCAGCTGATGACGCCACCTTTCCCCTAAATCAGATAAAAAAAAAAAATACTAGTTAGAGAAAATTTACTCCATGTCAAATTCTTAACTGGCCCAGATACTTGATCTCTACTAGTGTTTCTTATTACCCAACCTTAGCATATAAGTAGTTCACAATGTATAAATGTTAGAATAATAGAAGTTATATCTCTCCTAGAACACCTAGATGTTGGATGAATTTTAGTTTAATTTTTTATTTATGCCTTGGCTTTTGTCCTCCCCTCTCCCAAATTTCTTCCATTTCAATAAATTCTTGGATGAAGAGAATAATCACATGGTATTATCAGGTTATGCAGACAAATGGCATGGACCATGGTGCTAGCATTCAAATGAACAGTGCAAACAGTGCAGCTTTGAAAAGCAACACTTGTTTAGCAGCAAGACGGCACTATTTCTCAAATCAGGCACCTATCTAAATCTGATGCTGGTCAGGCTTGTATTCTTCATTTATTGATGGAAAATGTTATCCATTTTTAAACATAATACTTTTTGGAAAAAAAAAGAGATTCCTGCAACCTGGCTGGAAGTAGGATTCTCCATTTATAAAACATTCATCAATCTCTACTGTAATATCTGATTGCTGTTACATCTGTTTTACAGTTCAGTTACTTACATATGCAACTTTTTATGCTGTTTCCTCTCTAAACAGAGAGGGATTCAGTGTTACATAATTTTGATTTCTTGTGGCCCATTTAGGTACCACTCTAAAATATTTATGAGATTGAGACCATAGGCAAATTCTGTTTTATGAAAAAATACTAAAGTCTGTGTTTTGATTACTCTGTTCAGTTAAGGACATCATCATATCTCCATTTAAACAGTATAAAGAAGTTACTTGTATATCAGTGTAGTGTCATGTTGTGAAATATCTGCTGTTGAGGTCATGTAGTTATTCCCCCCAATCCAGTTTTTTGACATTGACAAAATTCATGAATGCATTTTACAAGTTTTAAAATAAAGCTTTAGTGATAAAATTGTGTTCCCGTTTGATTTGACCTTGTGTCGTGCAGAAATGATCTTCACTTTGCATTTAATTGGATCTAATTACGATAATGTCTTTCTCATTATCTCTATCAGTGAAGGGCACACAGGTAACGTTAGGGAAAAAAAACACATTTCAAGGGGCAAGTCAGTTATTTGCATATATTTGGTAAAACAGAGAAATGCAAATTCACTCTGCTCCAGCTAGTGGAACATGAACATGCTAGCTGTAGAACAGTACAATACAAGCACTACTGTCATCCCCTGAAAAAGAACTGTAGTCTATGGCGACTAAGCGGTTATGTAACAGACACCATGTAGCATCTTAGCCACGGTGCAGACTATCAAACTACATTTAATGTGTCATCTGTTCAAAACTACTGAAACATGGATATGCATTATGCAGTGTGGATTGATTATAAATCATAAAACCAGCAGCATACATCAAGAGTTGATTTGAGTTTTCCTACCATTTCAGCAAGACAGTCCCAAATCAGACCTTTCCAAAAATACTATTTTGCAATTTCTTTCTATTTTGATCATGTAATTATCCAGGCCAGTGAACCATTGTCACAATCAGTAACAGAGATGTCAGCCCTGGGAAGGTGAACATGTGCATACACCACTTGTAATGTACAATGCCCAGCATGAATGTAACCCAAACAGCAATATTACACTGCACACCACAGGGCCTCCCAAGGGGAGAATGAAAATGGCAGTGATTTGTAGAGTCGTTGTACTATTAGGAACACAAAAGCCCACTTCAAGGTTCACTTCAAAATAACTGTTACTGATGAGAACAGGCACAGGACACTTTCCAGGAAGTGACTGAGTCCCACAATCATGCATGCAATATGAATATACCAGATAATTCATGAAATCAGTTCAGTAAAAAGCAGCTTAAATTCAACAAGCAATCTGAACTGTTGCTAGTCATTGTCCTAAGCCACACAAGAAATAAAGAGTCAAAACTGGGACTTGTATTAGATTAGGTAGGCTAAACCACTTATATTTCTAAACAACACAGGAGTAAATCCAATGTAAAGACATGACACTGGTTTTAGTGATCTCCAATTGATGACACTGCACACAGTTCAGAATGGATATGATTGATCACTCCTGACTCCCTTAAGAGTGTCATTGCTAAGATAGCAGGCTGTATGACTGCAACATATTTAAGTGCACTGGACTCTATATGTCTAGCCGCTGTTAACATACAGACCCATTTTTAGAATAACCTTTTCGGAGATAAAATGATTGTGCAGCTGTATCATTTCAGTGCTCTAATATTTACCAATATTTATTGTTGTTTACATTTGGTATTCAGTAAATATATAAATTTGTGAATTCTGCATGCTGGCAAAATGAAAAAAGCTTTACATTCTATAGATAGTACACTTTGCCGCTTTGTTCCACCTCCTATGAGATGGAACAAATGAAAACAGTATTGAAAAGATACATGAAACACAAAAACCATGCCCTGGCAGCAATGGGCCTTTCCCCCCATTCTTAACATAATTAACTGTTTATTAAAAATGTCAACATGACCATCGCCATAGATGCCACTTTAAAGCCATGTATGATAATAAAAAATATTAAGTATTTGACTGAGCAACGACACAAGGTGTTGACAAATGCATAGGTAAGGAAGCGTTTTAAAGATGAATCTACAGGGGATGAATATAGAATTTATGCATTTTATTACACTCATAATAAAAAAACCCTGAAAGGAACTCACTGCTGAAACACACAAACAAACAAAAAACAGCTACTGAAAAAATATTGTCAATGTCTCAATGTCCCTGACTACATATATTGCAGACCAATGTGAGCATGGCCAACATTACTGTCATATTGAGAGTGTTCTCATTTGCAGCTCACCTAATGTAGAGCATATATGTTTAACCAAATGCAACAACATTAAATACAGCTTGGTCATAGCCATACTGCTCATTTTAACATGGCTAGAGTATCTTTTTTTCCCACACACATTTTACATTCCTAGCAGCTACGGCCAGATTTCATAAAATATGAACAATCTGTAAAACGGATTGATCTCTGGAGAGAAAATTTGAAAAGGGAGCTAAAATTGAACTAGTCTGTCAAAAGCTAAATGAAAATTTGAAGATTCACATATAAATGTTTGCTTTGTGCCCCCGGGTTATGGGGGATGATCAACTGCCAAAATGCTTGCTCTGCTTAGAATAACTAGCAAGAGCATGAGGTCCTCAGGACTGAGGAGGCATGTATTCAGTTTAATGCTCAGTTTTTGATGTTTTATGCAGTCCTTGTAACAGTTATGGTTATGCCTCTGCCTGGGTCTGTTTCTAAGGACAGACAATGTTTGGTTGATCCTGGGGGGAAATGCCTGCGATGTGCGTGGGTCATACCTTAAAAGACTTGGGCTCCCCGAAGTGAGGGCCACAATAAAGGATGAACGTCCCCTTTAAGTGCACTGTACCGCCGCCCTGTGGATAAGAGCTCCGAAGTTGACAGTTTACAGCGGGGTTTTGTGTGTGTTATTCGTGCTGTTTTCAGTCTGATTCAAGGGACCTGAGTAAACCAAACAAACGGACGCACATAGGGAGCCTCAAGTCAATAGTTCTGAAAAGCCGAATGTCGCGTGGAATACGAAAAAGACGAGATGCACGGAAAAGGGAGTAACTGTGGTTTTGTCGACATAATCAGATTATCATAGCGTTTTAACCAAGTTTATCATTTTCTGTTATTCTCATGACAGCGACTGTCATTTTGAAAAAAAAAGTCGCTTATTAGAGATGTCTGTTTTTATAGATCTTAGTGATCTGTGAGCTTGCTACGTGGTTTGTTTTATTCGCCGTTTCTCTTTTTGTGCTTGTCACTCTGAAGTCGTTGGATACAGAGATAGCCAAGTTGACAGACCACTTGTTGAAATTTCTGAAAACTTCGCTCAGTTTTCGATGCTCAGTAACCTACAAATGGAAATATTGGCCTTACTTACAGAGTTCTTAGGGAATGCATGCACTGCGAATTCTATTTCTACATTAACGGAGTGGTTTGCTATTTCTGAAGAGACGCGGGCCGAGAGCTAGTTTGTTAGCTAACTCCGACTAGCTTGAGTGGTTTAATCAAACCACCAAACTTGAAGTCGCTTCAGTTCAGCTGGACTCTGCTATCATATTGGATATGTGCAAATATTCAAAGAGTTGCTAAACTTATCGAGCTAGCAAACCAAATAACTTAAGTTAGCAGGCGCTGTAGGTAACTCGGGAGTTGTTAACTAATAACTAAGTTTATCAACAGCTAGCTAACGAAGCCGCTTCCTTTTAAACATTATTAAAATCTAACGAGACCGTAATATTATCATATTTAGCAACGTATCGACATGATTTGTTGTTTTCTGGTTTGGCTGTCCGAGATAACTATTGGGTAAGTTTTAATATTGATATGCGAAAAGGGAAAGGATACAAACAGCAGTGAACGAAGTGCTTAATTAGCGTCATCAAACACTGGTTACGAGTCCTGTTTTTTCAATAATAATTTTTAAGTTGTAGACGGCGGGTCTGGATAACTCACCAGAGGGGAGACGTGTTGTGAAAAGACCATCATATTTGCTAAACACATTTTTTTCGATCTGATTAATCGTTGGCTTTGGAAGATCTGCCCTTTTTGTTGCCTTTTCGACCAACAGCTTGACAATAAACGCCAGTTAACAGCCCATTTGACAGTTCGTACTCTTGTCACATATTTACAAAAGACTCAGACATCAGTCTCCTCCTTGGATTCTTGGAAATGGGCAGGCAACTGACATATCCCTGATTTTCTTTGAGAGCCTCTGTGTTAACGTCTTCTTAAGGCAAACTTCTTAGCGAGCTACATTTTTGTGGCCTACACAATGTCTGGATCCACGGGCTCAAGTGGGTCCAACCCGCGGAAGTTCAGCGAGAAGATAGCGCTGCACAACCAGAAACAGGCGGAGGAGACCCGGGCCTTCGAGCAGCTTATGACAGACCTTACCGTCTCAAGGGTAAGCAAATCCAAATTAGGAAACGGCCTTCCTTACGCCTGCAGTGGAAGAGCAAAACATGCACCACATTATCCTTTTTTTTTTTTTTTAAATCTGCTTTTCATTAAATTAGCTAGAATCTGTAGCACATGTATATATACTTTCCCCACTGTGGAATTCTGTCAAATGTTAACCAGTCCAGGATTGCGGTGGGGGAGTTTTGCACGATCTGGCAGTTAATGGGTGGTCGCTGTGAGGGCAACCGCTACAGGTTTTATTAACTGAGCTCTGGCAACTTTCATCCGTGTGTTCTGGAAATGCAAAGATATGTGTTTGAATTTTTGAATGCTGTGTTGAAATGAGCTCTGGTCAAATAATGTAACAGCTTTGAAGTATTGACGTTTTGGTGACTGTTTGGATTAAAATGTTATCAACACTACAAGTTTTCACTCGAAATTCCCAGCCTTCTGTCTTCTTTTGAACGTAACAGGATTTACAGACAGTGTTTTACGACAACTGGCTAAATTGTCCCCGTGTTTACCACACAATTACATTCCATTGTTATTATGTAACATACATAAAACAGACACACACTTAATAGATCACGTTAATATTCGCGGCATGGGTTGCTAAAATATCTGTGAATGTTGGTGGTTGTTTTGTCAAAGACCTTTGGAGAAAAGCCTCATTCCCGCGTGCGACAGGGCAGCAATATAATGACTTAATGTTTCTATTGACTTTTTTTCTGTGTAAAGAAACGGTTACTGACAGTGTGTTTTCTGTAGGTCTGGGGTAAACCCTAATCACTCTGCAGGCTGACATGTGCGCAACACAACGTTCTTACACTGCAAAATTACAATAATTAACACAATGCACTAGTTTCTGTTCTCTGGATAATTGAATGTAATAACCAGATGTTTCCCATTAGAGGGGCTTTGTACACATCGCTTTTATTTACAGAATAGCAACGTTTTCAAACTTCAGCGCTTAAAATGTTTGGGCTCTCTTATTTTGTAGCTCACAGAGGAAGAGACATTGGATTTAAAGTGTTTGATGCTTTTAGGCTAATGTCTGTCACCCTCCAGTCTCGGGGTTTTCAGAGACTCTTGAGGTGATGATTTGCAAATCAGTCTGATTTGTTGAACTGTGCAAGTTTCCATGTTGACTGGATATAACATGAGTTATGGAAGTTCAGTAGAGGTTTGCTGTTATGCGTGTAACTGGAAAGCTGTATGTGTTCCTGGATAATTTTGTGTGTGTGTGTGTTTTCTGAATGTTAATATGTTAATGGAGAGACTTATCAGCCAGTGTCCGCCCACTCTAACACAGACTACATAAACATTATGACAGTGTTATTAGGATAGACACAGTCTGTCAGCAAAACTGAACAGCCACAACGGATGCTACATCTTAACTCAATCAACCTTTTCTATATCCTCTATCAAAGATCATTTGACAACGTGGACAGACAGACATACCTCAGTATCATGTTATAACTCGGCATGATGATAAATATCATGTGTTAGACTGGGTTTATTTTGATTAAGTGTCTGTTTAGGTCTCTGTGTATTTTTATTGTATTCCCCATCATTTGCTGGATGCAGTGACAGTAATATGGCTTGGCACGTTTGGACCAGTTTTAACAGTCGTCCTGATCATGACTGTGGTTATGCTTTTTGCCCTTTTCTATGGGACTACTTTGAGATTTCTTTAATTTAAGGATGAGGCTATTGTTTAAGATATTTTCATGAATCCATCATATCTGCATTTGTCTACAAGCTCAGGCCTGATTTGATAACATAGGTTTGTTGTGCTTAGTGAATCTGTCACCTCTCTGACTGGGGGGTCATATAGAGCAGGTGATTCTTCTCATTGGTGGGAGTTTACAGAACTCTTCAGGCAGTTATTTGTTGACACACATCAGGAAAGGATTTGAAAAGCCCTTTTTTTTTTTTAACTTCCGGAATATTCGAATATGTTCAACAATTTCTTTGCTTAGTATTTTTTCATATTCAAAAAGACAGAATGGGAGGTGTTTGAAAAAATTCCTTGTTGCTGAGCTGGCTGAGACGCTTTTGTGACGTGTTGGCCTAGTCGGCGAGTCAGGAAGTCTTCTCTCTCCGCAATCTGTCAGACTGCATTCACCATGCTTAGCAAGCAGCCAGAGCCCAATAGCCTCCGTCTTTAGTTCCGATGGGAAATACAGTCAGGTTTTACAATATGCTCAGTGATCTTACTAAAAAAAAAGAAAAAAAAGACAAGAATTAGACAGTGACAGATTTAGTTTTAGTAAAAACATTACCCTTGCCTGTCTCACTCCTGTAATACAAAAGCCATTGAGTGAAATTATTCAGTAAATTCAGTTAGGGCTCTGTATTCGCTATGCTTGTGTCATACTGGTCTGACAGGAATAAGTTTTTGTTGAGAGGTATTCCTTTAACCTGTAATGGAAATGTTGCAATGCTGCTGCGTAAGTGCAGTTTGTCCGTAACTTAGGGAAGTCATACGCTTGCACAAGCCAAAATGTTTGTCTGTTGAATTAAATTTTTGTTGGGCTTTGAAAGTGTATCTGTAGAATCCTGTCGATAACATTAAATGAGGTCAGTCTTTGAGATTCAAATTTTGTCCTTTGGTTAGTGAGTGGAGAGAACGCCCCCCTATTTGCTTATTCCTGATGCGAATTGATAATTTACATTGTTTACCTTAGCCTCAGAACAAACCAGCTTTGTACTGTAGTTTGTCCCCTGTGATGTGTTAGAGGAGCATGCTAAAACTGACACTAAATTTAATTATTTCCAAGAACTTACCTAACATCTTTTTTTTTTTTTTTTTTCTTTTTCATAGTGTAAGTATGGATGGTACCTACTGCAGTCAAAACAGTCTTTAGTGTGAACCCAGTGCATATATTTTCAGATGCTTTATCTTTTTCTCTCAGTCTAACTACAGGAGCTGACTTTTCAAAAGCTACATTTGACCTGCTCTCCATTATCAGCTGTTTGTTGAATTTTATTTTATTTGTGTATGCTTAGTAAATAATGCTTCAGTCCTGTTAGGATATTGTCTCAGTTCATCGTCTCTCTTCTGTCTCATTTGCCAATAAAATTTAAATTGTAAATAACACAATTTAAGTTCAAAATGCCCTTGTTGTACTCTGAACAAAAAACATTTGCTGTGCTGGGGTTTCTACTATTCCACCAAGGTTCATACCCATCTTCTTTTGCAGGTTCAGTTCCAGAAGATTCAGCAGCTCCGCTTATCTCAGAGCCGAGCTCAGTACTATGGGGGCTCTCTTCCAAACGTCAACCAGATTGGAAATACCAACACGGATTTCCAGGTAAATGGGAAATCACTCTTGTCTGTGCCAAATCAGCCACATTTAGATGTGTTCATTGGACATGGAAAGATGTAGCAATGTGTTCTTTAGTTCAGTAGTGTTTGTAGGCAAGAGAACCACAGAACTTAAAGAACATGAGTGGATCATTCACATCCTCTGGAACTATGTTAAAGAAGGCAATGTCTCCAGAGTAAGATTTCAGACAGTTTATACCTGTGGTACAGTGTAACCCACACAGGTGTATTAGATATGGCAGAGTGCACCTACAGCTGAAGAGCTCTGTCTGTTTCTGTTCTCCGTGGAGAATACTGGAATAGAGCTTTAGTGAAAGTGCTCTTGTTTCTGTGAATAATGACTCATTGACTCTTAGAGCAATGCTTCTGAGCGTTAGACAGTCATCAGAAACCAAACCTAGCCAAGTAAAAGCCTATTTTAGAGAAGAGATCGTTCACCGAGGGAAAGAGGATGAATGGCTTCGGGTTTTTCATTATGCATTTTGCATTGTTCTCCTCAGGTATACCTTTTCGGGTTTACTTCTAGGATTTTCCTGCCTCTGGGATTTTCATTATGTTCACAAGCTGTTTGTTTGTACCCAGGGTGGCTTTCCCTCTGCCCTGGACAGCGTAAGAGGGACCCGGCACCACGGCCTGGTTGAGAGAGTCCATCGAGACCGTAATCGCATCAACTCGCCCCACCGCAGACCTACTGACAAACACGGCCGGCAGATATCCTTTACGCGCAGCCTGACTTAACGCACACACTCGCACAGCCCCCAGCCCAACACAACTCACACTGACTTTATACCAACACACTCTTCTCACACTAACCAACATTCACTTGACTCAAACAGGCATACATGGATACTTTTCACTCACCCCAGAGTTTCAAATCTCAGAGCAGCATCTCATTTTGACGTTGCGTGTGTTGGTGTTATCTGTTAGCATGTGTGAACTGATGGTGTCATGGAACAGGACATTTTTGTTACAGACAGAACCGTGTTTTTACTCCTCAGTTGGTCTTAAAGGAGATGGTGGGCAGCAGTTCATGTCTTTTTTTTTTTTTTTCCCTCTCTTTTTTTTTTTTTTTTTTTTTTATCAGTCTCTCATACCACTGTCCTTGCTTCAAATGTCAGTGGTTTAGTGTCTCAGGGGAAGCAGCAGATACAGGCACAGGGAAAGTGCTGTATCACTGGAAGATGAATGAATGGGTTTGTTGTGTGAGTGTGTGTGTCTTTGAAACCTTGCAGTGTTGCTCTTGTGTAATGTTGTTGTCATGCTGCGCACTGTGGAGTTTTAATAGAATAAGGTTAGCCATAGCTATAGCATGTGAGAATAATTCTATGGCCAATTCATTGACGTGTGAAAAGGTAGCCATAATTTGATAGCCATAATCATCCTCAAATGTGACAATCTTTCCCTGTGATTCACAGAGCTTTGACTCTATTCTTTCTCCACCATCCCAAGTCCAAGTCTGTTTAATGTCGTTTTTCATTGGGCAAAGACTCCAGATCACAATGGTCAAAAACTTCTGAATGAATTGTTTTTTTGGGTCTCAGATTGCAAACATGCCTGTGGTTGTATAAATAAAGTCTTGCTAAATAGGCAGTTGTAGAAGCCAGTTGTACCATCTAGGCTCTGACTGAGAACCCAGAGAAAAAAAAGAAAAAGAAAATCTTGCAGCCCAGATTTGTTTTCACTCAATTTTTTTTTTCTTGAGTACCAGATGTCCCTCCCAGAGCAGGCCTGTTTTTCACAGACCACGCTGTGTGCGCCAACTTGAGGCTCACTGGGAAATACTCAGTAGAGCTCGCTGTCGGCTAGCGCTAGTGTGCTTTTTCTCACAACACGGTTTACAGTAATGCTGGTATAAAACCTCATTAGAAAGTTATCTGTGGTCTTAGCCGGTTACTACTGCCCACTGGTTTCCCATAGCACTTAAACCGCGTGACAGAGTCGATTTTGGTTTGCTTTGTTTTTTTCGTTAACCTGTTTGAGGTAAAGAGCCCAGCTTGGCTGAGGGTTTGCATGTCAGGGTTTTAGGACTGCGCAGACCCACCTACGCCTTCCTTGAGCCTCTGATACACAGGTTCGTGTCACAGCCAGGCTTCTCTCTTCACTGCGCTGGCAGCCAGGCTAATTAGATCTGAGAAAATATCTCCCATAATCCACACCTTCCGGCCCTGCATACACATGTCATCGTTTCTCCTCTTGCCGAGCCGTGTGTGCCGATCATGTTGATATAGTGGCACAAACTCATTCATATTTTGCCGCTCCTTCGGCCCTAAGGCACAGTTTAATTCTCCTTTGTTGTTTTATTGATTGGTCTGACGTGTTTGATGAGGACAGATTGGGTAACATTGGCCTGAGAAACAGGAGGAATGAGGAATTGGCTTTTCAGACATTTGCAGATGTTTAGCAGATGAACATGCCAGACCTTCCCTCTGTTCTTTGTACACAGACTGAGGAACTTGGCATGTTTTGAGGCATACATATTGTCAACATTGTCTCTCTGACTTACATAATTACTGAGGCCTGCTACACAGGCTCTTCAGCTGCTCTCATACTGGCTTTCAGGTGACTGAATTCCTTTTGATTTTTTTTTTTTTTTTTTTTTTTTTTTTTTTTTTAGATGAAATCTGAAATTTTGTGTACTCTAAGGCGAGAACGTGAATATATTGTGTAATTTTGTGGCTTTGTGGAAAAGGCTAGTTTTGAATGCTTTCTGAGTTTTCCTTGACAGAAACACGTGGAGAGCTCTCCGTATGGAACCGTGTACCTGTCACCTCCACCTGATAACAGCTGGCGAAGGTGAGTGATCCATGGTCTTACTGTATAGTTACATGAATCTTAGTTTACTCTCTCTGGAAGCAGCCAAACAACTCTGTGCAAATATAGCTTGACCTGCATTCACTCTTGTCTCATAAGAATCCTCCTGAACAAGTTCTGAGGAGAGAGAACTCAGAGAGAAGGGTGTTTTCAACTTAACCCTTCATTTGTTTGTGTGAAAGCAGCGCTTGAAATGCTGTCACATGGTATTTAAGGAGCAAGTGTTAAGCAGTGATGAGGTCTTTTTTTTTTTTTTTTTTGCATGGTTTATTCTCAGACAGGCCCAAAAGTGACATCATTAATCAGATGCTTTTTGCTTCTCCAGAGCAACATCTAGAATGATGCTGTTGACAGGAAGCATTTTGGTGAAAGGTCAGATGGAACAGCAGAAAAAAAAAAAAAATTGAAAAAGCATCAGCATTGTATCCAGGGGGAACCCACAGTCTTGTTTCCTCTGTCACGCGTAAAGGAATTCAAATCTATTCTCAGTTGAAAAAAAAAAAAAAAAAGAAAAGAGCGCATTTACTCGCTAGAATTGTTTCTTTCTAAGTTAAGCTGTGCTAAGAGTAAACATTGGACAGTTCTGCTCTTGTGTTAAGCAGGCAGTGAAGAGTAAGCTGTAATAAAAGGCTTAAGAAAGGCTCCTCCCCTCTGTTCACTCATGTTTTGAATGTTGGTTTGGCCAAGGTCCAGCATAGCTTCCCATCGTAAGGTTGATATGTGACGCTTTTGGCTCCAGCCTGACTCTAATATGTGTAAACCTGAACAAGCCCACACCCTCAGCTATTGTTTTAAACCTGAAAACAGGTTAGCCCATGCTGCTACAAACAGGTTAGCTAATATCACTCCAAGCACCACTGGCTATGTAGCCTTTTGTTTCCTTCTTCTGACAGAGCCAAAATGAAAGAGAGTACTTTTGCCACGTTTTTGTTTCTGTTTTTGGTATCTGTTTTCTTGGGTGTTGTGCTTACTAAACCACTACATTTTCCACAGATAGAAGCACTACAAAGCTCACCAGTACGCCCTTTCAAGAGTTAAGCCCTTTTTTTTTTTTTTTTTTGGTTGGAGATTGTAATCAAACCAAATGGCTAACTGGTACTTAATGTTACACACAGAAGCACTTTCTCTGCCAAAAAAAAAAAAAAAAAAAGATTGGTTTCTGGGAGATGCCTTTTGAAGTGATCCATTCATTAGTTCAAGTTCAAAAGCTGCACCCACTGTGCATGCGCAGGAAGCATTAGATATTGTCAGATTTCAACCACATGTGTGTTGTGGTTACTTCTCTTTAGTGGATTGCCAACGGTTTTAAAACACTGTATGTTATTGGTATGGATTGAATATTTTAAATACTAATTTTTATTTATTGTCTTATTTAATGTTTTCACATTTCTGTTGTCTCTATGTGTGAATTTGTTGTTGGTCCTGGTGAAGCCCCAGTACTAACCTGAAGCATCTTCCACTGATTCCAACCCACACTTTCACTCTCTCTCTTTCTCTCTCTGTCTCTTTCTCTCTCCCCCCCTCTCTCCCACTCTCCCTCTCCTCTTTGATGACTGGAGGCTGTCTGATTCTAACCTTTTCTCTTTCTTTTCTCTGATGGCCGAAGCCTGTACTGTGGTCTTTTCTTCTGCAGCGTGTGAATAGCATTAACATTGCCATATCTTCAGTTGCCAAGCCTTGCCTTCTGCTACCTCACAACAGATTGTGTGCTCGGTGTGTGTGTGAGAGGTACGGCTTCCGGTCTGCACGACACAGGCCAGGCCAGTGCTAGCACCGGCAGAGTGCCAGCTTCGCCGGCTGTTCAGTCCGTTTAAACAAATCCTCCTCTTTTATTTTGGGTTTTAGATTGTGTTTTGCCTGTTGGTGCCCTCTGGACCTGATAAAGGTGTTTTGGATAGTGGGTGTGCTTTTCGTACCAGGAGGGGGAAAAGAACCCCCCCCCCCCCCCCCCCCCCAAAAAAATGTTCAGATGTTTTGTTTCAGTGTACACATTAAAGTTTACATTGTGCTTTGGGATGGGGATTATCAGTTCAACCCTTGTTAAAGCGGTTTACTGTTAATCTTAGCTCGTCTTTGAATGAGGTTCGTCGATTTATTGAAGCTTTCTGTCTCAGCCATAGTGATGGACTGTATTGTAGTGCTGATTTTTTTTAGGCAGGGAAGTAATTCCCATAGGGTCTTGAGCAAGCGGAGCCAGGACAGCAGGTTTTTACAGTTAAGCAATCAGTTTAGTACAACTGTAGCAGATAGATTCAAGGTTAACAGCGGGCCACAGGGTTGACAGTAGGTTGCAGTGTTAGCCCCAGACTCTCCCATAAGGCAGAATTAGGGGTCTGTGGTGGGGCAAGTTAGCATTCTGATAGGCAGAGCCAAGTCTCTGAGATGGGCTGAGCTGTGTCCATCTGATGGGTGGAGCTAGTTGTATGAGATGGGCGGGGCTAGTGATCTGTGATGTAGAGAGCTCAGGCTCAGCAATGAACATAGTTAGGCCTCTCTGATGACAGGATTAGAGTTCTGTAATGTGTGGGGTTGGGAGTGAGCCTAGCTGGGTCTGTGTTTGGCAGAGCTACAGTTCCTTTATGTGCAGAGCTAGGGGTCTGTGTTTGGTGTAGTCAGAGCTCAGTAATGAGCGTAGTTATGTCTTTGTAATGGGCAATGAGTTAAGGCTCTGTGATGGGTGGGGTTAGGGTCATGTGATGGGTGGAGTTTCGGTTCTGTGTTATTCTGACTGGGAGGCAGATGCTAATATGAGCCCTCTGGGAAAGTGGAGCGGGAAATGTTTACAGCTCTTGCCACATCTGCAGTGCATTAAAACAGGACAGGCTGGAGGAGAGCCTTAACTCTCTGTACCCCACACACACCTTTAGACCAATCAGAGGGATTCTTAAATCTTTAGCTGAAGTGGGATTGGTTGTTGTTTCCTCTGTCTTTCTGTCTCTGTCATAGATGGCTATGGATGTGTTTTTGGTTACTCTAGTGTTTTAGGTGCCTTAGATAGGTCAAAAACTCCGACAGTATGGGTAAATTTGGCAAGCAGTCTTTAAAATATGTGAGAGGCTGTTTTTGTAAAGCATGTTTCTATGATGCTTTAATGGAACTATTGGTGTAGAGGAATGTGGAGAAAGAATGATTTTTCAAGCAGAGACTAGCTGCATTTGGAAAGCTCTACAAAAAGAGAACAATGTACATTTTGGACCAAAGAACTGGTTGGTCTCTAGAGACCAGATCTCCCTCTGGTGTCTGGGTAGAGGAGCTTTGGCCTGGTTCTGAAGACTGGACAGGTCCAGAACAGCTCCCAGTGGAGCCCAGCTGGTCTGGGTCAAGGGTTTGGGTCAGTGGAGCTCTCCTAATCCCACGCTCCCCCCCAATGTAGAGTTTACTTTTCCCAGATAGAGGCCATCCCCAAAACCCATTCCTCTTTTGGACATGACTGATACGCTCTTAAATAAAGAGATCCTCTGCTTTGGTGGGCTGATTAGTACCCTTTGCTTTTGAAATTATCCCATTTGGTTTGAACCATAATTCTCCTTAAATGATTATGGACATGCCTGCGACCACAGGAAGAAAAGTTAAACGGATAGACACGTTATAGAGATAGATAGATAATGAGGCACGGACACTAGTATGTGCTCTCCCATTGCCGGACAGTTTGGAGTTGTTTATGTTGTCTGGTCTCTGTAAGTGTCTGTTTTTAATCCCAGTCTATTTTAAGAATGCTTGCCTTTAATATTAAAATAAAAAAAGAGTGGATGGGCCCAGGGCAAGCTCATTGTCCTGAGTCCTCCATATGGCATGTGGTGCTAAGCCATAATACAGTTGAGGGAGGAGGGGTAAAGAGCTTTACTGGGAAATAAAGCTGCTGAGGGAGTCTGTATAACCACTGTCTGTGTTTTTACCTTCAGCTATGTCTTCCTACAGCTACAACAGAATGAGTCTCTCTCTCTCTGCTTCCCCTCACCTACAGTCTAGACAGCTTGAAAACATTAACTTTTTCCCCCTCTCATTGTCATCAGTGAAGAAATAGTCTCCCTCATTTTTGTGGGATTGTTGCTCCAAAGGTTTGTATGAGAGCAGCAAGCTTAGGCCACATCTGGTCAGCAGCCAGGGTATTATTGCATCTGGTCGGACAGCATGGTTAGACCTGTGTTTATTTCTCTCATGCCTGCCACGCGTTTTTATACACAGTGCAGTGACACAGCTCAGTCCTGACAGTCCAGCCGAACTGATCTCAGAACAGTGGCCCACGTCAGTCCTTACAGTCCAGCTGAGGTGATTACAGAACAGCGGTATATCTCAGTCCCTACAGCCCTGCTGAGCTGATCACAAAACAGTGGCACATGTCAGTCCTTATAGCCCAGCTGAGCTGATCACAGAACAGCAGTAAATCTCCGCTGAGCTGGTCAGCTGCTTTGGAGATATTGCTCACCGTCCTCTCTGCTTTTGTCTGGGTTAACCACGTATACCACCGGTTTCCGGGGAAATATTTTAAGGTGCTGGCTCAGGAACGCTATTCAGAGATGCAATGACACACACATGGCTGGTGGATTTCTTTTCTTCGGGCCTGGCTAAGTCTCACTGAAAGTGGAAATGAAGATGTACAGATGTCCCTCACTCTGTATGGTTTGGTGTGTTTCGTCCTCCCTGTGGTTCCATTGAGCTGTAAATCAGGCCTTGGGCTGTGAGAGATCCAGAGTCCTGGTTTCTGCAGCTGTGTTTATCTCACCATACCAATGCCACCTGCCTCTCTTCACCTCCACATTTTCAGTCTTGTCTGTCTCACTCTTTGGCCTTTACTAACCATGGGAGCAGGCCAGGCACCAGGTTCTTTTCTTTGTGAGTAAAACTCGTGTGTTTCCGTTTCCAAAGGGAGCAGCAGCCCTGGACTGAAGAGAAACGGCCCGGATTTAGATTAATATCTCAGCTCAACAGGTGACCCATGACCTCTGAACTCTCCTTACAGATCAGCTTCTCCGGACCTCTCCTCAGTCACCCTTTTCTAGCTCCCTGTCTCTCTCTGTAGTTTGACTCCTGTCTATTTTTCCCTGTTGTTTCTGATCTGAAGGAAGTTGAAGTAAATGACTAATGAAGGTTCTTTACTCTGCAGCTGGTATCTCTCTATTTTAATCACTCTTTTCTCTGATACTAATCGTGACAGCAGGACTTTTCTACCTATGTATGTGCCATGTTAAGCTGGTTTTACACTGCACTACAAATATACACTTAAATGCCTCTCTCAGTACAGAAGCACATGAGGTTTTTTTTTTTTCTAACGGAGGGGAATTTGTTTTAATTTACAGATTTACCTTAACAGCACTTTTTTGTGGTGTAGGTAACCATAGCTGCAATTATAAAAAAATATGTTACACTACAGACTACCATGATAATACTAAAGACAGATCTTCCATACTGCAGGTTACCAAGGTTACAGTGACAGTTACCATGGTTACTTTATAGTTTCAGAGGTCTAATACATGACATGTGATCACGGTTCCTGCACAGTTGTTGAGGGATCTGTCATACCGCAGGTTAATATGGTTCCTCTAGAGTGACAGACAGACAGACAGACTGTTAAGGGTTGCCATGGAACCAGTGGTAGACAAGCTCTGACGGTGAGCTGTGTTCGGAACGTTCACTCACCCACTGTGTAGTCCACTTCATCGTTCAATCAGCCATTTTGTAGTGCTGGTTGAATTCTCATCTGTAAATTTACGACCCTATATAGTGCACTACAAAACCGTTGCGAGGCATACCAAAATGTGGTGTACAGAAGCTGTATCCCACATCGATTGAGTTGCACCATCATGCATTACGGCCTGTCTCTTGGAAGTGTCATCAGAATCGCAGAAGAAAAAGAAGAAGAGCCGTCAGATATCTAAAGGCATGTTGTAAATGAAGTTACATGCGCACAGATTTGTGTTGTAAACTTTTATTTCAGCGTTGTGAAAAGATATGTCAATTACAACATGTACTTCTCTAAAAATAGCAGCATTGGTGTCCATGGTCTCACACATGTGGTCCAAATGATCTTGCATTTGTTTATGCGACAGAGATAATAATTACGAATATTCAGCACATCATTATGTAGCAGTGTAGTATCTGAAATGTATCAACAGCTGTCTACCCTTATCTCCTAGTGATCATTCTATGTAGCAAACACTGTATGGTGAGTGAGTGGACAATCTGAACACAGCTTAGATGTTCTGGTGATCACAGGAGCTGAGTTTTGCTCCAGTATTCCATGGTCTTATTCATATTTCCACAAAAATTGGAAACCTCAAGCTTTCCATGAGTACAAACAATACTGGTTATGAGTATTTGAACATGTCACCAATAGTATATATGGTGCAGTGTGAAAGAGGCTGAAACTTCATCAGAGATTCTCAACTAATCTTTTACCTCATCTCCAAGGACTGCTGATTGCTTTGACACTTTAGTATACAGTGACTTTACACAACACATTTGAGATGGTTCTGTGTGTGTGCTGCAATGATTCTGTGTGTGTTAAGAGTGGGTGTATGTGTTAAGAGTGGGTGTATGTGTATGGTGTTGAGAGGGGATGTCTGATATGGCTGTGTGCATGTATTGATGGTGGGGTTCTGCATGTGTGTGTGTGTGAGAAAGAGAGAGAGAGAATGTGTGCACTCTTTGTGTGTGTGTGTGTGTGTGTATGCTGATGTCTGTGTGTTGAGAATGGGGTTCTGCTCTGACACTGGCTGGGTTGATGAGGGGGTTCTGCTCTGACCGTGTGCACGTTTGCATGCGTGTCTATAGCGGCCAGTGTCTCACACCTCTTTCCCCCTGACAGAACCAACTCTGACTCGGCACTGCATACCAGCGCTTTGAGTCCAAACCCACAAGATCCGTTCAATATCAACCAGCAGATGGGCCGAGGACCCCCACAACGTAACGGTGAGTACTGGTCACCCCACACTGACCATCAGCATCATCACTGAGGTCATTTGGCTGTGTTTCAGGTCAGCTTGATTAGAGTTGTAGGAAAGACTGTTGAAAGATGGACGCTCAGTTCTGCAGGAGTTTATCTCTACTGCATGCAGCCTTTCTGGGTGTCTTCTGCTGTCACCATGACTGCTGGTGTTTTGGGGTTTGATTTTTGTCCAGTCTTTTTTTTTTTCTTTTCTGTTCTTAAGCTGCGTCTGTGAATGTGTTTGAGTGTTCAGTCTGTGCTCAGGCTATGTGTGTGCTCAGGTAGCCTCTGCTCAGATGTCTGCTCAATCTGTGTCTGTGTGTGCATGTTCAGGCTGTGAGTGTTTGTGTGTCCTGTGTGTGCTCAGGCTTTTTGTGTATGTGTGTAGCCTATGTGTGTATGTGTGTGTGTGTGTGTGTGTGTGTAGGATTAGAGGACTGATGATGGATTAGTTCACTCTTTGTTTAGTCAATGAGTTTAAACAGGATATCGGCTAAGGATCCGGTGCGGGAATGAGTTCGAAATGTGAGCAGAATAATCATGCTGTTACACACACACACACACACACACACACGCGCACACCTACACACAGACACACGCTAGCACATAGATAAGAGCCAGCCACAATGGAAGTATGCTCTATCATACTTTTCCACACACATAGATCTTTACTGATGTCTGGGGAGTGTGAGAAGTTGATTTGAGAGCTAATTGAAGTGAGCTCTTTATCTGTGCCTCTCACGCAGTGTCACGGACACATTTGAGTCCCACAGGGCCCTACTGTATACAGCGCAAGCTACACCTAGCTTCAGCCTTCAGCCTCAGACACAGAATGTTAGAATGCATGCAGACCGTAACTGCGTCAGTGCTCCTGGAAGATGTGTTTGTATGTGTGTGTGTCCTAAGGCTCCAGACTGAGATGAAAGGGGGCAGAGCTGTGGACAGGGGCCAAGCATTTTCCGTTCTAGTTGTTTTGTTTCCATCTTTCTGTGTGTGTGTGTGTGTGTGTGAGAGAGTGTGAGAGAAGTTGTGAATGGACACAGTTAGGGGAAATGAGGTGCCACTGCCTCTCTGTTTAGCCATTGTGTGTCTCGGCGGGAAGTAGAGTGGTGGACACACAGAGAGACACACAGAGAGAGAGAGAGAGAGCGAGAGAGTGAATGTGAGAGAGAGAAGCCTCTGGTTAGGGTCTCAGGGTCTCTGTTACACAGTGAGAACAGTGACTCCTCTTTTACTCCTGAGGTGCTGGTGGCCTCTTCGTTTTTCTCTGTCTCTCTCTCTCTCTCTCTCTCTCACACACACACACACGCACTCTCTGAGTGATCCCATTCTCTGAGTGCTCTTACAGCATATTTTAGGACATATGCTGCATACAGTCATACAGACTCAAAATGAGCACTAGTTCAACATCAGTCTCGACCTACGAGGGAGAGATTTTATGTGGTGTGTAAATTTACGTAATGCAGACTGTGAAATCATTCAGACCTTAGATTTGTTGTAATTGCAATAAATATATATATATATATATATATATATATATATATATATATATATATATATATATATATATGTATGTAAAACCACAGCATGTTTTTCATATATCTCTCACTCACTCTTTCTCTCTTCCTCCCCCTCCCTCTCCCCCTCTCTCCCCCACTCTCACGTTCTCTCTGTGGTGGAGCAGCGAGTATGACAGAAGGAGAGGTGGATGGTTCGGGAGATGGTAAGTGTGTTAATGTGTCGAGGGAGGGAAAGCACTCCCAACCTGCTCCTGCAGCCTTGTTTGTGTGCTAGTGCTAATAAGTTCATTTATGCAGTGAGACCTGGAGTTCAGATGTCACAGAGCGGTGCTAATGTTAAACAGCTGATGTTTGTGTGTGTTGGGGATAACACTGCTCAGGTCCAGCTCTATGCCACTGATGTATTAATCATACCTGAGCCAACATCTCTGATACAGACAGCGAAAGACTATAGCATATACACTGTATATAAATGTGGTTTCGTCATACTGTGGAACAGTTCTCAAAATGTTGGTATGATTTATAGAAAATTGATAATGATGGGAACTGTGGTTTATTTGTTTGTTTTTGATGAACAAAGCATACATTATACAAAACTAGGAATAAATTGCATGCATAGTTACAATATGTTACATTTAAACGCACACATTGTACAACATACAAGCACAAAATAAACTATACATTAAACACGCACGTTTCTGGTATAGTATAGGAGTACTGAGACTGCATGCTGGCGGCAATAGGGTGTCTGATTGGTTTATGGTTGTGGATTATTAGTTTTTGGAGGAGGGGTACCTCATTTTGGGTAATTGGTCGGGACGTTTGGGGGAAGGTTTCGGGGATGAACATTCTCTTTGACTTTGGAACTTAATACTCATAGTCAACACCAGTAGGGCTGCTGTAAGCCTCTCTGAGCAAGATAAACCCTGGCCGCAGTTTCATAGTTTGGTTTTCTGAGTTAACATAGTTTGGTTTTCTGAGGAGTTAGTCTGTTTGCACACAGAAATATGAGCTGCATGTAAAACAGTCCGAAAAAAACCCCCCAGACAGACTTCATGAAATGACCAGTAGCACATTCCCTCTCTCGACTCCCTAAATTGCCCAGCCGCTTGACTCGCATGTATATCCACAGCGATTGCAAGTAATGTGATTGAGAATGTTTTACAGGGTAACATTAGTCATCTCTTGGTCAGAGAGTCATAAGTAATCTTTTATAGCGTTTGTTGGAGGCTGAGAGCAGCGTAAATGTTAAATTGTCCTTCATTGTTCCCAGCCTCACAAAACGTTATACTCATCAGACAGCGAGTGTTTATTATTTATTTTTATTATATATGTTTTAATTATCTTTGGTAAGATGAACAGTGTTGCTAAAATGGTAGGCGTTACATATGTTGATTTATGAAACATGTGTGAATCTCGTGGTTTGTGGTAGACTAAGACTAGACTAGTACATTTGGAAACTGCTGCTGTGGTATTGCAGCATTTTTTAAAAGCTTGTGGATTTTAAAATGTTTTATAGTCGTATTAAAACATAATTTGAGGTTTTCAAAATAAACAGTAAACACACTCTCAGTAAAGACTCAACGCTGAAGGAGATGTGTAAACAAGCTGATGCTGCTGCTGCTGCTGCTGATGATGATGATGATGATGGTCTTTCTCTCTCTCCAGTGTTCTCCTTCCCTGCCATGCCTAATGAGGAAGGTGTGATCGGTGTGAGTAAACCGCTTCCCAAACAGCTCTGGGAGGCCAAGAAGGTGAGTGACAGCAGATAGACAGGGATGGAACTTGGTGAACCTCACATATGTTCAGAGTCAGAGATTCCTCTAAAGAAGTCTTTGATGCTCTGTTAAGTCCAGAGAAGCATATCTTCCCGACGGCATTAGGCCAGCCATAATGAAACGCAGCTCTCTTGAGTTGCACTGAGCTCTACTCAGACTGCACTGACCAGTCCTGCAACTTGGCCGCGGTTATCCATTTACATCTCCAGTACTGTGTGTGTGTGTGTGTGTGTGTGCGCGCGCGCACGAGCGTGCATGGAAAAAGTGAGAAATACAGTAATAAGCCTTACTTTTATGTCATGTTAGCTTCGTGTAAGTGTATATCAGACATTGTGTATTATAGCATTTTTACCATAATTTTCAAAATGTCATATCTGTGCTGAACTACAGGTGCAGTCTCTGTCCTCACGGCCGAAATCCTGTGAAGTGCCTGGAATAAAGTGAGTGTCAGATAACTGAAGTTTCAGTAGGAAACAGCATTTTGTAACAGCATTTTGACCTTAAATCTCGGGAAGGTGTTCAATTGATGTCTGGCACGCTTGGTTTCAGTGATGTCAGCATGCAATTTTGATGATGGACTGGATTAAATAAATAAATAAATCAAACAGTACGTGCAAAGACATTCAGTCAGTTGTGTCTGCTTCAGAAGACTGCTTGAGTTTATTGTTTGATTCTCTGCTCATCTTGTGTGTGTGTGTGTGTGTCTCTGTCTTTGTCTTTGCAGTATATTCCCCTCTCCTGAGCAGAACAGCGGGCTGTCACATTACCAGGGCTCGTTAAATACAGGCGGCTCTCTGCCAGACCTCAGTAACCTGCACTTCACGGCCCCCTTGCCCACCCCACTGGACACCGATGATGCCACATACCCCAATCTGAGTGGCGGCAGCAGCACAGGCAATTTGCCGGCAGCTATGATGCACCTGGGTATCGGAAACTCCCAGGGTAGGTCACGTGACCTTATTCGTACTCATTCATCCTTTAGAACGCGCATCGTTTTAGCAAGTGCACACACACAGACACACGCACGCACACACAGGCTCAGTGAAAGTTATGGAAGAAAACTCAACCAAAAAGAGATGTTCTGTAGGTACAGGGGACTGGTCTGTAGAGATTGTTGGATCAGCTTAGTCAGAGGCTTCAGAGAAGCCACTTAAAACACTTGGCTCTGTGTGTGCATGCTTGCGAGTGTTTTGAGAGGTTAATATTAGAATGAAAATGAATAACTTCAATGTTTTATTTATTTATTTTTTTTATACATCTGGGATGTCACCTACTATGGAAGTTGTTCAGTCTTGTTGATTTCGGTCAGATGCCTGTGACATAGTTCTGTGTTTGTTCTCTTATTGTTTTTCAGGTCTCTCGTCCTCTCTCAGCAATCCCTCTATCCAGGCCTCTCTCAACAACTCTCAGCTACACTCGTCCCTGAGCAATCCCTCCATCCACTCATCTCTGCGTCTCACTTCACTGTCCAATCCTCCACCAGGGGGCATAGCAAGTTCCCCCCGCCGACGACCAGCACCCATCAGCCCTCTCACCCTGTCTCCAGGCTCGGAGCCTCGTAGAGGGCTGAGCAAACAGCTCTCACCAACCATGTCCCCCTCCTTATCCCCAATTACACAGGTTAGTACACCAGAGACTGCCCTTTACTGGAAGAAAAAAAAGAAGAACAGGAGAAAGAAAGAAAAAATCCCCTCTATGTTGTGTTACCTCAGGCGTCTCAGATTTATATCAGGGTTCTCTCCCCTTTGGGATGAGTCTCCAGATCTTCCAAGCTAGAACTGACACGCTGTTGACTTGGCACATCTGTAGAGCTTAAGATGCCCTGTCAGAAAACACGGCATGTGAAGGAGCAGTAGTTTTATTCCATTTTTGACCACTGACATGATTTGTTGTCCCCATTTCCAGGGCGTTGCCTTAGACACCAGCAGCTTGCCAATGGAGCCACCCCCTCCTTACCCACTGTACTCCCCCTCCCAGCAGCCACTGCAGCAACAACAACAACAACAACAACAATCCCATCAGCCCATGCAGCCAGGCTCTCAGCATGCGGTGGGGCAGGGGCAGCGGCAACCACAGGGAGCTCAACAGCAGCATTCTCCAGTGTCCCCACTGCATAACGTCCCCCTGGATTACAATTCCAGCACTGTGAGTTCCTCCAGCCAGAGCAGGGTTGGATCAGCGGTGGTATTAACAGCTTCAGTAATACTGTTCCAGATCAAACAAATCAATTTATCAGCAGCTCCTCTCTATAAACACTGAACTAGATACACTCATCTCATAACTGATTCCAAGTGAGATATTGCTTCATTCCTACAGCCCCCCCTTCCTGTTTCCAGGAACTGCAGTGCTATTGTCCATTGTTGCTTATTCTCTGAACTGTGAGTTAAATAACTCATTTGAAAGGGCGGCTATTCTCAACATAGCTGATAAAAGTGGCCTCGTTTGTACGGGTTTTAATACCACTATTGTTTTAAAATCGCAGAACGCATGTGAGTCTGCCGTAGACAGAGCCAATAGGAGATAAAGCTTTCGTTGTTCTTTCCAACATGCCATCCACTGCGCTCGGGCTTTTTTTTTCACCGAGACATCGCCAGTCCACAATAATGTAAAGCAGCTGTAAATTAAATATCACATTCTCCTCTTTTCAGTGCCCTCATCATCCCTCTGTCTCTGTCTTAGCATAACAACATGGGAGCATTCTTTAACGACCCCTTCATGGATCCTCAGTTCTCTGGACGGCAACAGAAATGCTCATCATATCAGGTGAGGATGAGAGGAACTGGGAAAAAAAACCAAAAAAAACCAAAATGAAATGAGCTGAAACTGAGTTTTATTTCAAGCTGGAAAAAAAAGGAGAACAGAACAAACTGCTTCATAAACGTTGTGTTTAGTCTCTGGTTAATGTAGAGGCGATGGGTTTACTCATTGCTGAAAGTGTTTGTGTGTGTGTGTCTCTCTCGCAGCAGGACCAGTATAATATTTTGGAGAATGCCATGATGTCTATGGTGGGAAATATCGACCCTTCATCCAATCTCTACACCTCCCAGGCTTCCATGATGGGGCTGGGTGGTAGCCATGGTAACCTGCACGACCCCCTGCAGATGAGACCCAACATGCTGTACTCTAACTGTGGGGGTGGAGTGCCCAACATCATCCTCACTGGTAAATAGGCCTTTAGTATGGACCTCATATAGAGAGGGGATAATTCCCTGCTGTAAACACTCCCCACCCCGTTGCACTCTTATTTCTCTTTATAATGTGTAGAATTGATACATGGTGTCTATCATACGGAAATAATTCCTATGGCCTTACAACTCCCTTATGAGAAGGAATACTAATCACAAATGTAGATCCACTCCGCACAAAACCGCTCAAATACTCAAGAAGTAATCTGCTCTATGCTCAGCGCTTTTGCGCCACATATGAACCCAAGGCTTGATTACGTCGGCGTACTCTGGCCTTAGTCTTCAAAGCACCTTTGATGTCATCCGTGTCATCAAATGTCATCCCTGTCCTTAAGCAATGCTCTGGATTTCACCGGGCGGAGGGGCCATTTCTGATGGTGTTAAATGTAGACAGGAGTGTGGATATGCCAGCACAGGCCACTTTAACAAACTATGGCTGTACGGAACACTCCTCAGTCAGTGTGTTTTAGTTGTTGGGCTCACAGAATCTTTGAGATACCACCAGCTGCTGGTCGCCTGCAGAGTTATGAAGGGAAATAGCGTATGTCTCCACACACACGCTGTTCCTACGGAGTTGCTTGTAAACTGAGCAGGTGAAAGGAAGCAGTGGAATGACTTTGCATGTTTTGGAGGATGCATGTGCTAGTTTTCATTCTCATGGATTAACCCAAAGGGGGGTGATATTTTGGCGTTAGCACAGGGAACTGGCAGTTCCGAATTGTAGCCAGAGGGGAATAAAAATTTAAAAGCTACTGTATTTTCCTGATGTGGCAATTAAAACAGAACCTGCCACTGCTGTTCACTGCCAGGTTACCATGCAAGATATTATGACGCGAGGTATAATGACAAATTTACATATCTCTGTTATCCCTTTAAGAACACACACACCATGTAGAATTAAATACGTGTTGAAGCTAACAGCTTTCATTGTCTTACGTTGTCATGTGTTCTTTCTCTCTCCCTCAGACGAGTCACACCAGGGTCTTTCTAAGGATGTCAGCGGTGTGCTGTCTTCTGTGCCTGAGTGTTTTGACTCAGAGGGAGTTTTCCCGTTGGAGGATGAGCTACGCATAGAACCACTCAGTCTGGATGGTCTGAGCATGCTCAGTGACCCTGATATGGTTCTCCCTGACCCTTCAGTGGAAGACACCTTCCGCAGCGACAGACTCTAAACATCAGCATGTTGCCAGCTATGCTAACACACATGTTCTCTCTCTCTCTCTGATGCGCACACACACACACACACACACACACACACAGATATACGCACTTTCTGTTCCACACAAACACTCTAAAATACAGTTCATCTTTACACCTACAACCCGCTCAAAACAATTTTGCTTGACACATACAAACATTATTAACAGTAAAATGTGAACAAATATGGAATGATTTTCAATGTATAAATGCACACACATCAGTTTAAATGTACACACATACACATGTGTACAGAAAACTAATCTACCACATATAAGCCCTGCTTTCATCTGGCTCGTAGATGCAGTGTGTCTCAGGGCTGTTACGGTACAATGCGTGGCCCACCTGCCAATGGAGACTAAGATGACCATGCATGTGGAAATGTATGCAACACCTGTTCTGGATCTGTGAATAAAATAAGAGGATTTCATATGTAAATGTGTGTGCGCGCACACACACACACACACACAAACATTAACGTTGTTCATAGAGGCACTTCACAGTAACAGTCACCTGGTTTTTTTGTCAGATGTAATTTTGAATAGCTTTGGCAGGATCTGAAATCCCTTTGCTCATGTTTGTCTCTGATCCTCACATGGCCGACGTGTGTCATTGTGCTTACACTGCTGATCTCTCTGTCACGGTCCCCCTGTCGCTTATCTCTGGCAGAGCAATTGAACCAAAAGGAAAGCGTAACATTTACTTTTATGGTCCGTGCGGACCTTATCCATCAGCCCAATAAGCAGTAAGTCGGTAGTTGTAGAGCTTTTCTGACGGAGAGAAGGTCAGAGGCGTGTTTGCCAGACGCATGCAGCCCGGGTGGATTCACAGGGCTGTGTTCTCAGCATGTTCTTGGAGAGAGAGCACTCATTTGCCGTGTGAGATTGAACAGAAGGACTCAGCAGCCGGCCTGGCAGCCGGTTCCCCCGCGTCAGGAGCTACCAGCGAACTGGGCTGAACCAGCACCAGCACCAGCAACGACTGTCGGCACAGGTCCGATGTGCCCCAGCCTGCCATCCTGCCTTAGAGCACTACCAGCAGCTTCACAGAGAGATTCACCGTAAGAGATTTCCCCTAGTGGCCAGTCCCCCGTTCAGATCACTTACAACAGCACACGCAGTCCCTCCGTGAACCACGAACATGGCTCCAATGTTGAGGGTTTTCTTTTTTCTTTTTTTTTTTTCTGTACAAAGCATTATTTTTTAAAAGTCTTTGCATATATGTTATTTTGTTAAAAAAAAACGACAACAACAAAAAAAAAAAAAACGAGAAAGAAAAAAAAATAAGAAAGAAAGCAAGAAAGACATGTTTGCCACTTATATGCCTCGCAATTTCAGTTTGTAACAAGAATGTATTTTTGTAAAACCAAGACAAAAAGGGCAGACTGTTTACAAGACAGATAAAGAAAAAAAAATTGCGTTTGAGTCGTATCATTTTGGTATAGGGTATAACTCTAAAAGAAAAAATTGTGTGTATTTTAATTTTTTTTTTTTTTTTTTTTTGGGGGGGATGTGATGGAGTGGAAGTTCAGAGCCCTGTATGAAATGGCTATGCAGAACTCTAGTGTTTCAGACAGCTGGAACAATTTACACCATGAAAAAGGAACTATTTTACTAACTATTTTATTGTGTATTTACTATTATATATCTATTCAATATGTTACTATGTACTCCCTATTTTATACAGATTACTAATGCAGCTGGCATCAAGTCAGTAGGTTTAGTTTCTTATGCTCATTTTATGTGAATGGTGTGTGGTGTGAAAACTTTGCCATGGTTATGTGCTCGGTCAGTGTGGGTCTGGACCCTCTCCCCTGCTGTGGCTTTGTGATAGTTGTATGTTCAGTCATTGTAAGTCTTGACTCTGCCCTTGCTCTGGCTTTTTTGGAAGTTCAGGTTGCACAAATGAAAAATAGAATGATTTTTTTTTTTTTTGATGTTGGTATACCTGTACCATTGCCCTCATTTTGAAGTTTTTACTGCCAGTAAAAGTTTGCACTGATTGACTATAGTTATATTTTATGGTTATGAAAATGAATTTTGTTTCGAGATGATCCTCATATTTGTCGACCATTCTCAACCGTGGTCAACTCTAGAAATCTTTTATGAGCCTAATGATAAATGTATGTATTTCTTGTATCGTTGGATAACTACATCCATTTTTAAATGACCAAAAAAGGTAAATATCTTATCAGCAATGTCAGAGTAAAGCACATCCAAAAATGCTGTGTAGCGCCCCCTGCTGAAAGCACACTCTGGAAATAATAAAAGATGTCCTATGTTTTAGTGTTTTCATGCAAAAAAAAAAAAAAGACAGGTGCCATAGAATTCAGTCGTCACATTGTCTGTACTTGTAAGCTTTTCCCCCAGTCCCTGTATTTTTTTTTTTTTTTTTTTTAATCTTTCTGGATTACCATGAAACGATTGCAGTGAAATTTGTATGGCATGTCTACATTGCTGTCAGGGCTATCAGACCTAACTTGGTGAACAGCATGTGGGTCTGTGTGGAGGAGGGGAGAAAAGAGAGGGAATTAAATGTCCGTTTAAAAGGTTTTAACAGAACCAAAAAGACATTTGCTGTCACCTTGCTTTTTCCTCCATCTTTGATCTCCAGAGAACAGCATTTTTTTTTTTTTTTCAAGTTTCAACTGTAGAACACATCCATGGAGCTATGAGATCAGGGCTCTCAGGCATGTTTATGCTCCTGTTTGTAAAAGTCTCTGTTTTTAACTTCCTTTCTTCAACGACCTTTTTAAGTATGGCTCCTGTGGAACGAGCGTCATTTTTGTATTTGGGAAAGGGTTGGTTTAGGTAAATGGAAGAGTTAAGTTTTCTATCTGCAATAGAGGTGATTTAGATAATCATGTGACAGAGAAGCTCTGCATCCCCACTTGAGGTTTGTTTGTTTGTTTTTTTAATCTAACTTTCTAGACTCGGGGATGCTTGTTAGCCCAAATTGCTGACGTTCTCCCTTTATATTGCTGTCCCCTTCCCTCTGTCTGTTCCTCTGACTCCCTTTCTGAGAGATCCTATCCTCTGCTGCCTTATTCTCGCAGAACTTTAACCTCTGCTGTCCATCTGATTGTACTGTGATTTTTCATGTTCTTTTGGAGGCTCTGGTCTCTCTGCTCCCTTCAGGCTAATCATTTTCTGTTTGTCTGGTTTTTGTTTGTTTTTTGCTGTCTCCCAATCTCTATCAGTGATGTTTTAGTGCTCAGAATGTTTTGGGGTTTGTTGTGGTTTCCTTTTTGTTTTGTTTTTTTTTGTTTTGTTTTTTTTGTTTTGTTTTGTTTTTTTTTTTAGAAGGAATTCAAGTTTTTTTTTTTGTTTTATTTGGTGTCTTATGTTTTTTAGTCTCCTTTTTAAAAATGTACAGTTCTATTATTTAAAGGATTTTTCTTGTCCACTAGTGTTACTACTTTTTGTAATATGCCATTTTAAATCTTTCTCTTTTTTTTTTCAGATATTAAAATTTTACTACACAACATGGCTTTCGATCTGTGACATATAGTGCTTACCCTTTTGATTTAATATGAATAATAAAACCTATTACCATCTGTCAGACATGGCTGCAGTTTAATCATTTATTCAATAATTATTTATGCACTTATTTTTAACTCTCAGAGCTCAAGAAGGACTGCAATATGTTTAAAACAAAACTAAAATAAATATAGAGGCAATGTTAAGTGGAGAGACAGAGACAATGTAAAAGGATAGGAATACAGGAGTAGTGACAACCATTAAGAGTCATTTTAAAAAAGAAAAGAAGTGCTTTCTTGTGTAGAGTGAATTGTTGAGGGTATGTTATAGGAAGGAGAACCAAACAGTGGGTCCATTGAAAACACTTTCTTGCAGTCATGTCTTATCAGATTGTCAGCCATTTTCTGTGTCAGTGTGGCTAATGATTGTTTTTGTCACTGTCCGCCAGCAGATGGAGGCAGTAACATTTACATGTCTACCTGTGGGAGTGTGTAGACAGTAATGAAAGATGAAACTGTTGTTAAAATAGTAATAAGTTTGTGGAAGATTGCTGTATGAACTACTAAGTTAATGTATAGGGAGTACCACTTCAAAGAAGAAGCTTCACAAATATCTTCTGTAATGCCACATATACTTCTATTGCTATGAAAAAACAGTCCTATCTTTTCCTGTGGGTGACGGTAATTTACTGATTTCAGTTCCATCTGGTGTGGTCTACGTTTTTGCTGGTTCTTTTCTGTACTGTTGTTTGAAGCAACTTCATGGCTCCCCTAAAGTGGCATATGATGGTTCAGACATAGGGGGAGGGTAAGAAGACATGACATGAAGTACTCCAACAAAGCCTTCTGGTACACCAAAAAACAAAAACACGAGTTTAAGACGGTGCGGGACCTGTCTTTGTAAAATGGTTGGTGGTGCACAATAGCTTTTCATTAGGGAGCACTAAATAATGGATTTGATGACTTGAAATTCCCAAACTTTAATACGGCTAGTGCAAAAAAAAAAAAAAATGCTACTGCATTTTTTTTTTTTTTTTAATGTTATTCAAGATTTTCCCCTCTCTTTTTAAAATAAAAAATCAGCTATCTAAATTGTCCTTTCATTTTCACTGTTCCTTTGCAAATTCCTCTGAAACAGCTGTATTTTGGATTAGAAATAAGCATAGAGCAAACTCCTTAATCCATAAAATGGTTCTGTATTTTTGTGTTAATACCGTTTTTGTCATACTAGGTTTCACCGCATTTGGGACTCTTGCTATCCGTCAACAGACTACCAGGGTTTTGTTTTTTTCTGTCTCTCAGAAATCTTTTGCCTGATCTGAGAATTTTGGAGAATGTGATTAATTCCTTTATGCTGATTTCCCTTAACCGTGAGTCAGATGGTGAAGATTATCCTCTTGAGTGAGCCAAGGGGATAGTGAGAGGAAGACTATTCTCTTCCAGAGAGGACAGAGAGCATTGGATTAAAGACAAGTCCTTCTTTGGGTATGAGAGACTCAAACATTCAGTAAGACCTTTAAAACTGCCTAAGAGAATGTGACGGCTCATTCCATGTACAAGCTTCGCATAAAAGTTTCCAGTCAAGCCTCTCCCATAATCCTCATCCGTGGCAGCTTTGTGTTCCTATGACTGTATGGTTAATGACTCCACCAGTTTTATTACACTACTGAAGAGAGCTGCAAATGAAAGCATAGTGTTTTTTGGGGGTTTTTTAACAGGCTGTTATAAGTGAGAGACTGTCTAAAATAAGGTGTGTGGAACAGCATCCATCTTCGGGCTGCGATGGAGATATGAGAAAGCATAATGTGGGACTTGAGCCAATAATGTCAAGTTTATGAGGCCTCAAATGACATGTAGTACTTAGAGACCCTGCAATATTCCACTTGGCAGGGGGGCATGGGGGCAGGGGTCAACGGTAAAATGCCAGCCTTAAATTCCTTATGGCATGATGTAATTAGGCCAACGGGCTAAAAGCTGTAGTTGCACTAAATTACCTTGTTAAAGTAATTAATGAGCTCAATTAAGTCATTTTGAGTTCAGAGCTGCAGTCAGCCACCCCTTGCCCTGTGGCAACAGAACTATGACCTATGACTGTAGCTGGGTTTGTCAACATGGCCTCTCCTTCCTGACATCCCCCCCCCCCCCCCCCCCCACCCACCCTCAGCTGACTCCAGCCCTGTCTTAGCCACTCAGTGCATAGTCCTAATCTAATTCAATTAGAGTTTAATGGGAGCCTCACAGGCCTGTCAAGGCTGTTATTTTTTTTTTTTTTTTTTACTGATTGCTGTGTTCTCTCTTTTTTTCTTCCTTCCTTTCTGCCTCTACTCCACCGTTTTCAGCCAATCCAAAACATCCAGCCTTTCAAAACATCCAGTCTTTCTTTCTTTCTCTCTTGTTTTCTTTCTGTCTTTCTTTTCTTTCTTTCTTTCTTTCTCTTCATTCTAAGTTTTATTTCATTTCTGTATTTTTGCAACTCCAAAAAGTTCTCTGTAGGTACCATAAATGGTGGTATGTTCCCTTGTTTTGTGGTCTCTTTTTTTCATGCTTAACCACATCATAAATTTCTGAGGAAAGGCATGTTCAGAAGATTAGAGTGGGGCCATCACCCAGCGTTGCATTTTACTGATCTTATCTGAAGGAAAAACTGCTAAACGGGTTAGGAAAAAAAAAGAAAACACTGTGTACTCTGGATAGTGACTTAGCACATCACGCTTCATCCAAACTACGCTGGATACAATTCTCTTTGTAGTTCACCTGTGATTCGGGTATAGATCTGACACATTTCCTCTCCCTCAATACTCACCCCGGGGTTGGACCTCCTTTGGATCTAAGCTCTTGGCTCGCCTACACAGGCAGGATGGACAGGGGAGGTCCTGCCATAGCAACTCAAAGGGAGGCTTGCCATGTACTTGACCTGAGGGGAGGTTTGATCATAGCCAATTACTCTAAGTGCTGTTTCAGCTGAATTCTAAACACAGGAGAAAGCCCCTGAAATCTTTGAATTAGTGTGATTAATGCTTTTCCTCTTCTGAAGTGTCTGAGGTGAGTAAATAACATGTGATTTACGTTCAGTTTCCCCAACTAAGGAAGAAACTCTTAAGTTGCCTCATTCATTTACCTCCCAGTGTTAGAAGCAAAAATTCAACCCCTCAGTCCGACTGCTGCTTTAAAGCTGCTCTATCTCTGAGCTTATTCTGACTATTTTAATGGCATGTATACCAGGCACCAAAAAACACTGAAAAATTATATATACGAATATATTTATATAAGCCATAAATGTGTATGTGTGTGTGTGTGTCCTCACAAGTGATCACTGTCTGATTGTATTCTTGTCATTTGTAGATAATGAAATATCATTGTCGCACGTCAAGAAAGTATGTTTACTCAAATAATAGAGTAGTAAGCATTTCAGAGCTTTCCCTACAATAAAACTGTTCATTTCACAGGTGTGTGTGTGTGTGTGTAGTTATAATCAGGCTGTGGTACTGAGTCACCCCGCAGCTGTGTTTACTGGCTGTGTGTGTGTGTGTGTGTGTGTGTGTGTGTGCGTGTGTGTGTGTGCGTGCGAGTGCGTGCGTATGCGTGTGTGCATGTCTGTGTATTCAGTGTGACACGTAGAAGACACTCCTTTCTTTCTTCTATGCCCATAAAACTACTGTGCCATTACAGTAAACAGATCTTAAACAGACTCAGCGTGTGTGCCCCGTCGGTCGTGCTGGGCTTTTATTTGTATGACTCGTTGTAAATAAGTAAATCCCAGTGAAACAGGCCTGGTGCCGTGTGAGAGGAGGTGGAGGTGGAAAGGGGTGTACTGTTTATTTTACATCCACTACAAAGGAAACGTGATAGATATGGCTGTATAACACAGGGGCAGCCAGATGTTCTGCGAGAGCAGCATAGGTAAAAGCGTGAGACAGTTTAAGCAAGTTTGAGTGGAACGACCACCAGTACAAAGAGTAGCGCCAGTGGTCCTCATGCTAATGTTGTTAGCGGAACCCTCCGCATTCTGCAAGGCCGCGTAAGGCTTCGGTGGATCCAGCTCTTCTCAATCTTCTCAAAGCAATCTTTTCAAACTCTTCTGAGTCTCTTCATTACTGTCTTGAACAACCTCATTTTTTTAAAATTTATTTTCTTATTTATTTATTTATTTATTTATTTTTACAGCGCTGCACTCTCTTCCTCCACCGCTCAGTTGTTTGTGACTAGGAAGACAATAAGTAAAGAGAGACAAACACATCTGCTACCCTCAGGGGTTTCACACACATAATTTCAACTAGGCTAATAAACAGCTGTCTCCCCCCCCCCCCTCTTAAGTCTATTGATAGTCCCTGCTGATCACATTCTCTGAATTCAACTCAGGTTTGACATTCAGCCACCGGTGATGTAGGGGAATGATGATGCCAAGTCACATGAAATTAAGCAAAGAGATGAGATTTTTCTCAGCACTGGAACTAGAGATAAATGATATATTGAGGCCAGTCAGTGGTTTTCTGATATATGTCTCTGTGCCCTTTTAGTCAGCGCAAATAGAAGTTGTTGACTTTTTGATTTGTATTGTTTTAAATAAATTAAATAGACATCAGGCCAGAAGACTTGCTCATATGTTCACATACACCCTGGTCACACATAGAGCCTACTCATGCATACATAAACACAATACTCTAACCTACTTTCATGCCGACACAATCTCAACGTGTCACCCACAATCAGAAAACCACATCACAATTACACATACTCATATACTCACATACAGTCACTTATTTTCACAGGTTCGCATATACCTTTAGAGAGCCCCTCTGATGTATTCACCACACCCAGCAGGTAGAGAGGTGGAATTCTCCCTGTGCATTCTGTAGCTCTGGTGCACTGTGTTTGTATATGTACAGTATGTGTATGCATGCATTATGCTATGTTTGGCTCAGTAAAGAATCCAGTCATCTTCCTCATGCATTTGGAGAGCTCAGAGAGAGAGGAGCTGTAGTGCATCTTGCATTGAGCAGGGCAGCATGTCCTTATCTGATAAGGACAGCGTTATAACATATTTCTTAATGACATTTTTCTTTTGTTACCATAGCTCAACCATTAGGGAAGGGGTTTTTAAGGTATTCTGTTTTACCTGCCAGTACTGCTCACTCTCTTTAACACCATACTCTTATAGGTGATGGTAAAATGAAGACTGCAATTAGTACTGCCTATATGGAGATGATGTCTTTTGAGTTCAGAGCTCTTATCTCTGTTTCTGTTCGGCACACCCTGTGTAAAAGCCTCAGATCAGAAAATGTTGGAATGTAGGGAGTAATTGCACAACCAACCCTAGAGAAACCACTCCCTCAGTGACACCAGACATTAAAGACTGTACCTCCAAAGGCCAGTGCTCTCTGATAAAGCATTTCCAGTGAGAAAATATCAAAGTTATTTCATGCCTGCTTTTCAAACTGGTATTGCAAGTTTGACACAATTTTCACATTTAAACACACAATCAGAGAAAGAGAGAGAGAGAGAGAGAGAAAGGAAGTAAGAAAGAACGAAAGAAAGAGAAGGTGAGAAACAAACAGACAAACAAAGGAGAGTGTCAGTTTGTCAGTGTGGAAAAGAGGACACATGACAGTGCTCAACACTCCCTCTGTGTCTGCCTGAGGTGTGTATTTAGAGAGAGAGAGACAGTGGCAAGCTCTGAGGATCCCTTTCCTGGTGTCAAAGGTGAGAGCAGCTGTCAGTGTCAGGTTCACAGGGATTAGTGTTGCAGACATGTGGGTTCTGCTCCTGTGGTCAGACTGGCACAGCCTCACCGCCATGCCTACCTTAAAGCAACAGGCTTTTAAATCCAAAACAAAGCCATTCCATTTCTCAGCTAAGCTCTCTCTCTCTCTCTCTCTCTCTCTCTCTCTCTCTCTCTCGCTCTCGCTCTGTGTATGTGTCTGTGCTGTTAGTTTTGGTGGGGGGTAGTTCTTTTCTCCTGTGGTTCTTTTGTTTAGGCATGTCACACTCTGATACAGGAATGCTGTCTGTTCTGGTCACAAACAGATTAATCCCTCCTTTGAAATATACAGCAGATTCTCAGCAACATCCATCTCTTAAACAGAGTTGGCATATCAAGCATTTCAGTGCCTCCTGGCACAGGGCCATCGCCCAGTTAAGAGCCTGTAATCGCGGTAGCAGCATTCACTACTGTCAGCAGTTCACACGCACATCATGACCCTTTGAAGCTGACCATTAACTAATCCTGCCCGTCAGATATGACACCCAAAGGTGATCTTTGAGACATAGTCCAAACCTCCTCTGCACTTATGACTCATTTTTGTACAAAGCAAAACGTTGGGACCCTCCCGGCACACTGGCACACTTGTTACAGAAATGTTTCTGCGTGTTGGAACATGTCAATCATTATACCGTGCAGAGGCGCTCAAAACGTTAACTGGTTTTCCCTTTACAGTGAGATAACAGTGCCACTGTGATTGCGTGCGTGCCTGTGTGTAAGCGAGTTAGGTAGGGAGAGGGGAGGAGAGAAAATAGTGGCTGATATGGGCTATTTTAGAAACTGTTTCCATCCACTTTGCTCAGACTGCACTGATCCTTTGTTGCTCTGTTACCCTGTTCTCTAACTCCGTGTGTTTTGTTTTGATGCCCAGGTGTATTCTCCGTTGTTTGTGATTATTGACGTTGCTTTTTTGCGACATAACTTCCTATTTGTTTGCAGTTGTGAAGGTCACATGATGCATCCTCCGTAAATAACTCTAAAATAAATTCTAACTGGGAGTCCAGACATCAGACAGGACTTGAACAACTGAGAGTACGTGATAAAATGGGAATATAAATGGAATGGAATGTATTAAATGGTAAATGAATGACACATATTTTACTTCTAATCGATCTGTTTTGGATTTTTAACATAGTGACTCCTTTGAAAAAATATTCCCACCTGAAATGGGTAACGTATTTGTACAATTTTATCTACTGATTTTTCACTGTCGCTTCCTTTTTAATCTTTACAAAATTTCAGTCACGCAATTAGGGCGCGCTTGCTCTCCCGACTCTGTTTTACGGAGGGATAACAGAGCGTTTCCTCTCTCGATTGGTCAACCTTCAGTGTAAAGGGGCGTGTTTACCCGGTTTCACTGGAATGCAGACACATGGTCGTGAACTTCAGGTGTGCACTGCACGCTATGTAGAAACGGTCGGATAATGGTTAGACTCAATCGAAGAGTGTTATGCTGAATCTAAAATTAATATTGCTTTATCCTCTAAAACATGTTTGACTCTGTAAAGGTGCACACACAATATGTAATCTCAATTCATATGATCAAATTCATTCGACTTCAAGAGAAACAACAACCTTTTCCTGAAAACTACCAAGACATTAGCACAAATTAGACCGGTCTGTAAATTGACACCGACTCTCCGAGGTCTTCATTCACGGAACTACGAAACACCAAATAATTTTCCTTATGCGTGGGAGCATAAGTCGAGGCTTAAAAGAAAAGCCAAAGGTCTAATGGCGGGACAAACTTAACACCATTCAGCTAAACGCTTTTTCTCACGAATGTGCACAATATTAGAATAGACCACTTGAAATATTTTTTAATCGGGGAATAAAATGGTACTCTGGTTCTGAGTTCTGAGGGGACCTGTCCTTCACAGCAGATAAAACTACATTTTTCAAAGTGCAACAATTTCCGTTGGCGGATAGCCAGTGATAGGTACTAAATGTGTGTAACTATGCGAGATAGGTAGGCTGCAAGACTGAGGATCTACTAAACCGTCTCATTTGAGTTCATGCTGTTTAGCGATGTCGGTCAGAGTTTAAGCATATTCAGTTGCGGAAAACTTTATCACGAATGTGCAGTGTTAGAATACACTTGTGGATAATATACTCTTCGCTGTTCTCAACCGATGACAACGCGCGCCTGGTAACCTTGGAGGAAAAGCTATGTCTCGAGCTGAACGGGTCAGCATGGGAGAGTTGGGTGGACCTCAGTAATCTGTAAATGATTTTAGCTCTCAATCGTACACAATCCGTGAGGCAGACGTTTTTGAACTTCCTCTTTTGAAATGGATGCCTCACATTTAATTTTGTTAGATTTGTTTAAAATTGGGATTTAATCTAAGCAGATTTTTCGAGAGCATGGATGTGCTTACCATCAAGTTCACCAGCCAGTTTGATCACTTTGAACTGCGGGATCTTACAGTCTTCAGACTGTATTTAATCAGATGATCCAACCTGTCCAGAAACTTTGAATGAGTTGTATAATAATACCTAATAAAGAGAGAAGTACTATGCCAACCTCATATACCAGGTAAGAGATATATGATGCCATTTCTACTGTTTGTTTCTCTGACGTTTTTACACTTTAAATAATCACCCACTGCAGACTCATGCTCTGTGGGCTACTGAGGGCTGTTGTTGTGGTGAACTCGTTTTGTGCTTTCAGATAAGATCATAGTGTATAATTAATTTAATTTGATCTGGATAAATGAACACTCTGCCATTTCATGGTTATTTATGACTGATTATGGTGTTTAATCGATACTTTACGGCTTGTCGTTGAGAGATAAAGTGTTTGTCTCGGCCGAGTTTTTCAGTGCCAACTTTTAACCAGATCACTCACCGTCTTCACATAAAGCGGTTCCGTTTTTTTTAGACAGAGCCACGTGTATTGTATACATGCAGAAGCATACGTTTGTACGTGTGCAGTTGTACTTTGGAGCAGTAAGACGATTCTTAATGGTAACCCTGGATAAGGCTCGTGGATAAACCGAATTGGGCATGATGCTCTAAATAGCGGATGGCAGGGCAAAGAAGTAATATTAATGAGATATGATGGTGTTCGGTGTTCATGTCATTCAAATACACAGCAATATTAATATTCATATTAAGTCAGCTCTTAGTGGTTTGCTTCTTCACTTATTCTAAATTTATTAAGCTACGCTGTGCTTCGTTTTTGCAAGGTCTGCTTAAATGAACATGTGCCTTGGTGTTAAATTTTCATATGGTTTCAGCTACAGGTATAAGTATGGTTACCTTAGCGATTTCCACTTCATTTTTGTTTAATGTACACAGTTGAATCGTCCCGTGAATCATGAATTGTGTCATCATTAGTTGCCTATATGGTATAACAAAACCTGTCAGTAGACCTCAGATGGTTTAAACTTTTACCTGTATTATGTGTTTGGCAACTGGGAGAATGCTTAATTAAAAATGAGTAAAAAAAAACGTAGTTTACGTAATATATGTTTCAAACATGTGACCGTCTGCATAGATGGTCCAACTATATGGAGGTCACATTCCTTTTGAACAGTTTTACAGAGTGAAATATTGAGTTTACCTAAATCATAAACATCATGTTTACAGTTTTGGACGTAAATACGTCTCCTGTGCGTCTCCTGCCAATGTAAACAATGTGGCTCAAACAGCTGTAAGTATCATGTCCTAACTCTCAACGTATGTTTTGGTGGGTCCCCCTTGAACGCAAGAGCACAGGTGTTGAGAGATTTCATTCAGGTTGGATTCACACACAGTCCCTGAGTTGCTAGGCTCTTTATGGGAAAGGCACGGATGTGTGTGCATGTGGGAGATATGGATCATTTAAACAGACAGGGCGGCTACTGCCCTGGGGCGCAGCTAAAGAAAGCCTTTTGGCCCAGTTCCACAAAAACCCAAGAAAGATAACGATTAAGAAACGAGAAAATAATTATGTTTTTTTTTTTTGTAATCTGATCAAGGTCAAGAAGAACTGAGTACTTTGAAGCTTAAGAAAACAGAGATTAGCACTCTTGGCGCTTTTTTCTTTAACATCTTCCATCATAGATGTTCAATAAACACAGAGGGAGAACATTGGCAAGAAGGGGTAGAGTGGTGGAGTGTGTGTGTATATGTGTGTGTGTGTATATGTATGTGTGTGTATATATGTGTGTGTGTGTTGTGGGGGGTGTGCTGACGAGTTTCTTGGGAAACACTTATTTGATGAATCAGTTTTGTTTGTGTGTGTGTGTGTGTGTGTGCTCAGTGTTCATCCCTCTTGTGCACAGGGTTATTCTCAATTTACACAATTACTGACAGGGGTAAAAACATTTGAGGATATGCGTGTAAACATCTGTCTATGAGTGAGGTGAGTAGACAGAGTGTTGTGATACTTTGTGCTGGAAGTCTGCTGAATACTCTGGTCAGAGAGAACTAATGATCCTAGGGATGTGCAAGACCATGCCTGACCCATAACACTTCGCCACTGCACCCTACCATCAGGTCAGCAGGTCTTGCTGGGGTATTTGTTGTTATTAATGGTAGACCTGTGACCTAGGGGCAAGACTCCTGTGTTAAATGAGCTTTAAAGTGTCTGCCCCCTTTCCCTCCGCTGTGCTAAAATTCTTGAGATTGTGTGAGTGTAATTAACTGATGCCGGTTTTGTTCTTTGCCTCTAATGTTATGCGTTGTCTTTGTCTCTAGGCAGCTGTCTGTGTGCCAGTCTTTCAGCCTTGTGGTTCTGCTGCTTTTCCCGGTTGTCCCGTTCTCTCATCCCGTAAGACAAAACCATCTGTTCTCCTTGAAGACCATACAATAATAAACACACTAAAACACACACCTTCAGCATGCCTGTGGGGAAAATTCCGATTCTCAGCATCATAATTTTAATTTTTGACAATCAGTTTGTTTGATCCTACTTTGCTTAACCTGCTTTAGATCTGTTGGCTGTACTTTCATGAACAGTTGTACTAATGCAGCAGGAAATATACTGTTAGGCCTGTGACATCGCACTACTACACTAAGTGGTAACACTTCATCAGAAATTCACATGCTCAAGTTTAGAAATAAGTTTTAATCTGTAATTACATCGTACTGTCCGCGATGTAGTCTTGTTCCATAAATATAGTTGTATTTTGCTCACTGAATAGAAAGAGCAACTTCTAAGATAAGTGGTAATGCATAACATTTACTGTGAATGTTCAGATCTACTGTTGAACTGAAGTAAAAAACATTTTCCAGTGACGTTTAAACGTGAGTGGATTGAATTGTTATACCACTAAATGGAGAGATGGTATGTTTGGATCGCCTTTCTTTCTAAAGCTCTGCTCACCTAAACTGCACTGAAGAGTTCCACTGTCAATGCATCAGCCTGATCTCCTAGAACTGGTGAATTATTATTTAGCAGAGCACAGTGAAGGATTTTGTAGGAGTTCAGCAAGATAAAATCCAGCTGCTTCTTTTTTTTTTCTCTCTGTCTGTAAAGAGACATAATACTCCTGGGATAGAGAAAGACATGAATATCACCATCATTTCTGTTTTGCTGAAACAGTTGGAGTTTGTTAAAGAAAAGTCTGAGCCTCTCTCACAGGTTTTCACAGACACTGGCTTTATCCAGGAGTAAACTTGGCCAGGTACTTTAATGTGAATTTACTGAGCTCATCTGTTGGCCCCCACACAGACAGTTTCTTCATTCCTCGAGGCTTAACTAGTCAGTCGACCCATATTAGTGTCATTCTGTCTGTGCTTGTCTTTTGTTTTTCTTTTTTTTTTTTCTGTTAAATTTAAGGTCAGAAATGTTTCACTGATCATGCAAAATGCTCCATTATTCAAATCTATTCTGGATTCACTTTGCAGTGAAATCGGCAAGTTTGTGCAAAAGCTAAACCACAATCGCGTCTCAAAAAAAAAAAAAAAGAAAAAAAGTACACAGTAAACACTTCTCCCTGAATGTTGCCACGGGGGAAGCTATCACTATAAGGTCAAAAGCCGATTTCATTAATCTGGCTTGTCAATTCTCCCCATGTCTCTCTGTTATCAACACTAATTTGACACTGTGAGGCAGTAATGAGGGCAGTTCCAGGTCACAGTGGGATGGAGTGTGATGCAGAGTGATGGAGCGCTGTCATATAGCACAGCTGTGTTAGTGAGGTGCCAGTCATGTTCAGTCTGTCACACTGAGGTGCAGGCTTTGGTGTGAGGCCATCTCACGTAATTTTACTGCCAGTCAGACAACTGCCTCTTCTTTTTAATCTATTTTACAATTTTTTTTCTCTTCCATTTTTGCACATCCAATCCCCTGCACTATAATAAGTTCTTGTTACTGTTTAGCCCCTATGCCCGCGAAGGAGGATACATGCACCCTCTGATACACGTGTCATCAAGCACCACCTCTTTTCACCTGCCAGTTAACAAGTGTTTCTATGGGAGCAAAAACCCATGCTGTTTCCCTGGGTTTGCCTGAAACTGTGCAAGTATCCGACTGATGCTCAGAGCTGCTACAATGTGATGACAGGCAGTATACCATGTCCAACTGACTTTCCCAGAACACCATCAATTGCTATTATTATTTTAATTTAAAATTTTTTTTTTTTTTTTTGCGATGCTCAATTCTGCTGATCGTAGTGCTTAGGACCTCAGTATTGATACTCAAAGTAATGTACCATCGGCTCTTGACCAGAACACAACATGTCGTCTAAGAGGAAGCTCTTTTAACCCCGACCCTATACGTAAATCAATACAGACTCATTTGAACTGAAAACATATTTGTTTTCCATGCTTATACCTCCTGTAAGTCTTGAGAGGGTTAATGTCAAAGAACACGCATGACTTTTTGTATGAAAGACAAGTAGGAACATTGCCAGTTTAATACACCTTGAGGGGAAATCTCTGGAATGTGTATTCATAAATCATTTTATATTGTTCCTGTGTCTTTTTTACTCCCCTAGCATGGACATGTGTGTTCCTAAAATTAGATGTGTGTTATGAAGCAGATGGTTTTATTTTTAGATCAAAACAACTGGTGTCCCTGAGGCACTATAATTGATAGGCGCAACAGGACCCGTTATGTCCACCACAACTTCACAACAGCCCTATCACCTTTACATACAGTCCTCTCACCTCTGAAATCTGTGAGCCACTGGAGGACGATTAAAGACGCTGCTTCTCTCTGGTCTTGGAACAAGGCCGCTGTAAGATGTCTGAATATGAGGGTAATGTTTTTCCGTGGCTGACTGCTGTTGGCGTTTGTAATCATTGACGGTGAATCTTGAGGTAGAGGGACGAAATGATTTACCGTTCTGAGGGATGGATGAAGGATTTGTAATCACGGAAATGTCAGTGGCATTACTCCTTGAGGGAAGTATCTCAAAGATCAGGGTGATCAGACACTGATAATCCTCTGTAATTTGTTACTGGACTTTGATAATCCTTTTACCTGGCAACAGGCTCAGTGGGGAAATGCGGGGCAGCCCCATCGAACCCGACGTCAGCTGTTGTTTATGAATGAGTGGGCGCCCTGGAGCGGCTGGTCTGCATGCTCGCGTTCGTGTGGGGGAGGTGCGGCCACTCGCACACGCACCTGCATCACCAGGTATGGAGAAGGGTCGTTACCCAACACCAGTTTGTTCAGCTTGATCTTTGCCAGACGCGTTGGATAAAGATCTTTGGATGATGTGCCGCACACATGCTCCTAAAATGTTTAAAGTGTCGATTACAACCTCTCATAGAAGGAGAGTGGTAATTCTTCGGTCTGTCTTATCACAGATCTTCAAAACATACTGAATTATTTCTCTTTCAGGAACCTTGTTGGAGGGCCATGTTCAGGAGATGGGAGACAATATAAGATCTGCAACACAAAGGTTGAACCCTTCATGTAATATCTTATTTGAATCTAAATGTCTAAAGTATGGGTTTAAATCTGTCCAGAACTTAAATCCAAACACACACACACACACAAACACACACACACGCAGAGTTAATTTAGCTTTATTCATTTCTCTCTTGGATGTGGTCATTAATTTCATTGAAGTAACAGCTTATATGCTAAATGATTAAAAACCATAGCCCATTGTTTTGGTATTCATTTTTGTTGAGAAAGTATTATTATTACTTTAATAAAGCTCTCTGAAGTGCACTCTGGGGAAACAGAAAACCATGCCAACAACTCAGTGTGAGTGTGAGTGTGACTGACAGTGCAGTCTGTGTGGGTGCCAGTGAATGTGTCAGAAAGAGAGAGTGTGTGTGTGTGTGTGTGTGTGTGTGCGCTAATGAGGCAGTGATGGACTGAAGGGGTTTTACTTTGTGAGTATGTGGTTGTGTTTGTATGTATGTGTATGTGTGTGTGCTTCTCCTGCAAAGCACTGAGACTATGTGTGTGTTCTGTCAGGAGTGTGCAGTCGGCTCCATGGATTTCAGAGAATTCCAGTGTAAGGCCTTTGATAATCGACCGCTTGTAGCCGGCAGTAATTACCAGTGGACAACTTTCCACGGAGGTCAGTGAGACATGCTCTGTATGACTGTGGTGTGGGTAGGGGGTTTGAGGCATGACTGACAGTGAACTGTTTCACATCCTAATGTTTTTTTTTTTTACCACTCCCTTGCTCTTTCCTAGGTTCTAACCCCTGTGATCTAAGTTGCCTTGCACTGGGGCACAATTTCTACTACAACTTTGGGCGCGTTCTAGACGGCACACCCTGCCAAACTGAGCCCGGTGGTGTTTGTGTTAATGGTCGTTGTCTGGTGAGTGATGTCAACTTCACAAAATGTGCTTTAACAACTGTAAAGAATGAGTGAAACAACATTAATGTTCATTCTCTGTGTGTGTCCTGATCTTTAAGTCTGACTGCTTTACTCAGGGGCTCCAGTTCAACTGACCCCCCATCTGTGAAACTGTTTATTCATCTGTGCTACCTTGGCTTTTCAAAGCAAATTCAAACGCTTCATCTCAAACATTTTTCTTGTGATTTTTTTTTTTCTAATAAGTTTCAATACTGGGTTGTTTTGTGCAGGTATGTCAAAGATTTATGTTCTGTGAGGTCAGCTGGTTGATGAAGCTATTCAAGATCAGAGAGCATTTCTGGTGGCCTACCCACTGCTGAGGAGTCTGAAAACATTGAGGAGCCCAGACAAAAACTGTGCCAAACATACTGTGCATTGTGTGATACACTGTGCATATGTGTGTGTGGTCTGCCCTCTCGGTGACTCCTGGGCACAACAATAGGTTATTTAGTATCATTGATTCATATACTTTTTGGCACAGAGAGTAACAAAGAGAAACAGAGGGTGGGGAGCGTAATTATGTGCCCCTGAGTTGAGGCTGTCTGTTCCGACCGAGGACTTGAACTCCCGTAGTCTGGCAGCTACGGTCCGGCACTTGGTATTCACTCCAAAGAACCAAGGCTCTGGTACACGGCCTCCTCATGCATATACCTCAACTGAGGGGTCAGAGTGAGAGACCTCTGTCAGTCTTCAGCTCGTCCTTTGTCACTGCGTTTTCTTTACTCCTCTCTGGTATGCTCTCATGTAACTACTTGCAGACCGTGATCCTCCGCAATCAGCGGGACTTGAGGCAGATACGGTCCATTTCAGGTTCCCTTTAGGACTCTGCGGAATCTTAAAGAGGGGGTTGTGCTGGCTTCTCCTTTGTCTGTGTTTACAGCTTAAGATATCCCCTGTCTGTCTTTTTGAGGGCTGTCAGAAAGCAACAGCTAACACAGAAGAGCATTATGTTGAGGAAATGTGACCATCGAGTAGTGTCGAGAGAGAAAGAGAAATGGACAGTGCTCTGTTTATCATCACCTTTCATGTCATGGAAAATCTGGAGGGTTCCGTATAAATATCTGAATGCTATTTAAATGTAACAAGCTGTTCAAGGTCTACATTTTGCTCATAAGCCTTGTTGGATGGGCTTCAGTGTCTGTAGTGTACTACGGCGAGGAGGGGCTGTTATTGGGTTTCTAATCCTGGTGTGTGTGTGTTGCAGAAGCCAGGCTGTGACCTGATCCTGGGCTCTGAACAGCAGGAAGACGCCTGCATGGTGTGTGGTGGGGATAACAGCACCTGTCTCTATCACCACAGTGTATACCAGATCAACGAACAGGATGCTGGTTAGTCATACTGTAGACCTAACACATATCTCATCACATGTGAACTATGTATATTTTAACATCAGAGGGACTCGTATAAAGAAAAAAAAAAGCTTTGATATTCAGGAAAGGAGCAGGAACATAAAATGTAATGTTTGTCATTTCACAGTTTAAGCACCAAGGAAAGAGGAGAACCAAATTATAAGTCTCTGAAGTCAGGTGATCTGTTTCAATGGTTAAAACCTGTGCTTTAGCTGTTCTTTAAATCTACCTCAAAACAGAACAGCGCAGAGGGCAACTAAACTTTAAGGTCTGGCAGCATGCCATGGAATTCCTTACCTAAGTGGTTCCTTTAGGACAGTGACTCAGAGAACACTTAAACACACACACACACACACACACACACACTCACAGATTCAAACACACTCTAACACAGAGCACTTCCAGTGCCTTATTGAGTTTTAACCTCTCTCTGAGACTGTGTCCTGTTTACATGTGTGAACAGCTCTCAGCATAACAGTCCTGATTTTCTGAGGCAAAAACAGAGATAAGACTTGTTTTTGTTTGGGTGTGTGAAAAGCCTTGGTTACTCCTCTTCTACAGCTGCACTTTTCAGAGCAGATTAACAGACCTCATGCTACACACGTACGGTCCTTTATGGTGGATCAAATGCCCGCAGACCAGGAGACCAGGGCCACAGCCCTTCGGTTTAGCTCCTCAAAACAAGAGCAAACCTAACTTACAGAGGAAAAAGATCATAAAATCAGTGTTTAGTCTCACTAAAGCGTGGCAGTAGAGAACAGGACAGATGTGATCTGAGCAAGACCATGTTTTCTCGCTCATAGTTCTGTGGTCTCTAACCATTAATGTCCATGCAGGACCTCTGGGGTACAATGAAGTCACCATGATCCCGGCTGGAGCCACTCATATCCGAGTTACTGACAACAGTAGGAACTATCTGGGTGAGAGCACTCTCTGGTCATGTTTTATCTTTTCAGTGAAAAGTGTCGTATGCGATGGAACAGCACTCATGACGTAATAGCGAAAACCTTCGTCTGGTTTTGTCCCAAAACGTTTTTTTTAAACATACAAAACACCCCGAATTCAGAAAATGGCTGAGTAATTCATGTGATTTGATTAAAGTTTTAGTTGATCCATTTTTTAGATCCGCCAGGTCACTATTTTTGCTTTTGTTGCGTCTGTATATGTTTGAGTATTAGCATCCTCTTTCTCCTTCCTGATTTGAAAATGGCCATCTTTCAGTGCATTTTATATTTGATAGGAAGTTAAGTGTTCTCTGAAATGAACTCAATCATGTTCATTGGTTTGTTTGCGTTTAATTAGAAACTATGTTTTTTTTAATTAAGTACTTTTAATTACTTCATTATTACACAACAGTTAAACAAAGGGCAAAGTTATATTAATGCTATCAAGCTCAAGAACAAATTCTTTGCCAAGCAGCAAGTGACTGTGAATTGAATGACTTCCCTGACTTGCCTAAAATAGCCATCAGCTTTCATCTGTTGTTCTGCAATGTGGACCTAACACAACATAGGGTTTGACTGAGTTCCAAAGGCTGGAAAACACTAAATCAGTTTATTCAATGGCACGGTCATGGTCATCTCAGACACCACAGTTCCCCTTCTTTTGACTGTAATGCTGATTTATTGTCACAAGCTCCCCCTCCAAAATTTCCCCAGATGAGCAGTTTCTGCTTTTTTAAACTCCTGCTGTCAAAGAAAAGCATCACCAGTCTGCACTGTCATCATTCATAATTTGCAAGATAACATATTAAACTGTTACAGCAGCTGGAAGTACTGAGGAGAGTCTGTGAATCATTGTTTGACAAAATAATTTTACAAATCGTTTTCTGATGTAAAACATTTGCAGAGAAGGTCCCAGTCTGTGTTCCTTTTTTCTCAGTGTGTTTGACTTTCAACTTGAGGTCCTGCCAAAGGGTTAGAGATTATTGACAATCAGGGTACTCTCTTGCCAAGGTCTGCGTTTCAGGAGATGTAGACTCAGCCTTTCATGGATTTATTATGACAGGTTGGGAGAATGTTGAACGGGCCAGAGAAGACGATTAACTGATTCAAGCACCTGTATTATATGAATATGATCATATCTCATGATAGACTCTTGCATGATCTTGAAGAGCTGACATATTTTAAATTTTAGTTTCCTTGACTACTGTAATGAACTGCTTAAAACGACAACCACCCGACCGCTGTTTATTCAAAATGTGGCAACTGGAATTCGGGGAGGGAGAGAGAACACATACTTGTTCTCTTTTAACGTCTTTGTATCCAGTTATTACTACATCTTTGAAACAAGACTCAAACCCACAACTCTGGTTACCAGGCCGTTTCCCTTAACACTACACTATAACCAGCATAATCCAGTGCATAGCGAAGAAGAATATACCAAACACTCCATAGCAAAGGATTTATATTATTCATACATCCCCTCCAATTTAGTAAGCTGAGTGAGTGGTTTCCTGATTGTTTCTGAGTAGGACTTCAAAGGAGAATTCATGAAAAACATATTAGATAAACACATTAATATACACTGATATATACAAAGAGGGAGAGAATGGATTCTACAACCCAAACATCCACTGACCTCATGAAATGAGAGAAAGCAGTTTCAAAGTAAATTTAGAAAATCAGGTGTTCTATAGCAGAGGTTGTGCTTTTATTGATTTATAATGTGCTGTTTTTTAGACACGTTCAATGAAGAGAGATACTGTAAGTGGCCTGGTCTAAGAGAGAAGCTTTTTATTTGTTCTCTCTTCTCTGAACAGCCCTCCAGAATGGCCGCTCTCAGTTTGTCATTAATGGAAACTGGAAGATCAGTGTTCCCGGGGAGTACAGTGTAGCCGGGACAAAGCTTGTGTATCGGCGCTCTGCTGATATGTGGGAAAGTTTTGAGGTTCCGGGCCCCACGCAGGAAGACCTACACATCATGGTTAAGACCACCTTTCTGAAGCACTTTAAAACAGAATGAACGTAGTTATTCAAAAAATCCCAGGGTGTCTAAATTTAGTAACTCTGGTTTAACTATCATGGCGTTTAGACTTGACGACGTTTATAACCTCCTGTACTTGCAAATTCCTCTGCCAAGCTGTGGCCCTTAATCATTATTTGGTCATGAAATATTTGCAGGTGTTGTCCACTGATAAAAACTCAGGCATAGAATATGAGTACTGGCTTCCTCCAGACCGATATGCCCTGTATCATGGGAGAAGAGGCCAACTTAGGCAGCCTCACCATACCTCAAGCTTTCTACCATGGGAGCTACCTACTACCACTACAACCACAACCACAACTACGAGTAGACGTCCTCCTGTTACTACTCAACCCTACTGGGGTGAGTACAGTTTGCCTTCTGAGCTCTCAAGACGCTGCCACAGACTTCGTCAAAAGTTGCATACAATCTTCTTTCCTACAGATTGATGAATACCTCAAAATAATCCGTGACATGCTGGTATCAACTGGCGTATGCAAATAGAAAATAATGTTTTCTTTTTGTAACCGAAATATCGATGAATATTGAGTGTACGTTGATAAGGGGGGCAAAAACGGACGTTTTTAACGCAAAAAAGTTGATATGTTGCAAGACGTTTCATACAGTAGTGGACCTTGAACTGGAGTAGCTTAACAGCTTGGTCCCCGATGCATTTTTATCTGTATATACATGTCTGATGGTACAGAGGAATGTGTGCTCTTGGCCACTCCTGTTTTATTGCTGCTGGGGTTGTGTGAGGTAACCTAAAACTCTGATATGCCCTCAAATGATTACCAGCCTGGCTGAAGTTTCTTGGATTTTTTTTTTTTTTTTAGTGTTGCCTGAGAGGAAGTTTTCCCCCCAGTAAAACTGTGATTTAAAATGCTTGGTGGTCTGGCCTGACAGGTGGCTGGCCAATCAGACGCTCTCAGCACCAGCAGCAGCAGCAGCAGCAGCAGCAGCAGCAGCAGCCTTTACCTCGCCTGGAGAGAGATGAAAACCGCAGGAACCAGCTCCCTCAATTGAACCGTGCAGGTCAGCCCAGTTCCAACATCTCCATCCTGCTCTTTATTTGAATAACCGATTGTCTGATCAGTCATTTCACTGATTTTTTTTTTTTTTCGGAAAGAGTGTCGCTGATGAGGTCATTGTTCTTGATTGTTCTCCCTGAAGGTCAATGTGGGAAATGCAGGAGGGCTCGGGGTCGAGGAGAGCGGCAGAGACAGTATTGCGAGAAAGACTTTGGTGAGTCGCTACTTAAACTAAAGCCCCATTGCATGATCCATACCTCATGTATTATACATTAATGTCTTGCAATTTATTTCGTTCTGACATAACTGTACCGCTGACAAATTGAAGCAAGTTTTTTTTTGTTTTTTTTTTTTTAAAGCAAAGTCCATTTTCCCATATCAGTTTTCAGGGCCAAAATCCTTGGGAAGGTGTACCTTGGTGAAGAGACCCGTTACGACATTCAGATCATCCACACTTACCGTAACCGTTTCCACCTGGAACACCGTGAGTTCCTGTGGGCGCCCAATGTTTGTGACTGCCCCCCATTAGAAGAGGGTCATCAATACGTTTTGATGGTCCGACGGCACATTAATTACGAGCATACCCTCAATCGCATTTTGCTAGAGGAGGACAGCTATGCCCAACCTTACCGGCCCCGGGAGGATTCTCTTTTACGCCCCCTAGAGGAGCTTTGCAGCAATAAGGGGCCCAGGATTGCTGGCAGACCCAGAGGTTAGAGCAGAGACACATGTACACTCTCACAACACTGTGCACTTATGAAGTTCAACTCTCATTCCCACAAACAGAAAAGAGCACGTGCTCTTTTCGCTGGCAACTACCTGTCTCTGAGATTACGGCGGCGAGAGAGACCGAGAGAGTTCAACCAAATCTACCAGTATTGGTTTTCATGGACAGTGATGACGCGTCGTATCTGGGTAATGGTCAGAGAAACCCAAAATCTACCAAAGATCATCTTTTAAAAAAGATAACATATTAAGCACTTTAGGTGGAGACGTTTACCTACCTTCGAAAGGCAAGCACCAAAGAGAGGAACAAATATGTAATCATTTATGTTTTTCTGAAGTTACGGCATAAAGTCACTCTACCAGAGAGAGGTGTGAGATATTTATATTTATCATGCCTTGCTTTTTTTTCATTGTAATGTTTTTTTTTTTAAATTATATTTATATTTATCAGGATCATTAGACGCAAATTTGCATTTACAGGTATTGCTTCTTATATAATATTTTTACTATCTATCTATAAGTTTTCCACATTTGATTAAAAAATATTTTAAATATGGGGAGAGGAACTCAGCTGTATTTTGTTCAGTGTGTCTTAGCCCATTATAAGGCTGTAGAATGAAAAATAATTATGAAAAATAATAATGAAGAACTGAGCACGAAATGAAAGTGCCTTGTGACACTAAGAAGACTGTCCTAAAGCTGGAGAGATCTTTTACAGCTCTCTTCATAACGCTGTGTACCATTGACACATGGGTACCAATCCGTTTCCACTACTACATTCTCTCTGTGTTGATGGAACCAAAAAAGCAAAGTATGGAGAGTTTGGGGGTTTTGAAAATCAGATTCCCAGGTCCCACATTCTCTAAAGCCAACTATGTTTGCTCGTGACTCCTGACTACCCTGTCCATGATGTTAGCTTCTGTGTAAAGAGGATAAAAGTGAACAGAACTGATTAGCAGTGATGAGACTAAACTAGTTGATCAACTGGATTTTAGTTAGTGAAGGTAACTACATCTTTTGTTTGAGTCAGTTACTACACCTTAGACAAATTCAGTTGAATGTTACCCAAGTACTTTCCATATGTTTATCTTTCTTCCCAGTGAATGCACTCACAGGCAAATGTTCTGTTTTTTGTTAAAAATATATTTACAAAAATAACATGACATAAAATCTTCTAACTTAAATGTGTCATTAACTTTTATACACTGCTCATTACTGGCCTAGTAAATTCATTAAAGAACACAGCTTTCACTCCCTGTGGCTTTGAGGGGATCCTCCCTGAAACATATGGCTTTCACAGTCTGAGGGCCACAGATCATAGAAAGCTTTTTTTATTTTTGATAGAAAAAAAAAACATCTAAACCCTAATATTTAATTAAAGTCAACTGACAACCGCGGCAATCCGTTAAGAAATATCTGTTGAACAAATATAACCACATCTTTCACATGTGCAACGTTGCCCACCTCTTGTGATCCTTTTGGCAAATTTTAAGCACTTTCCAACCTATAGACCCCAGTTTGTTGAACATGGCGTTCGGTGTCTGAACGTCTCATTAATGTTTTAGCAGGGTTTCAGTTAGTCACACTGAGCCCGACAGCAGTAGAGCTGTGTCTTCTGGGAATCTGTTCTTCGTCACTTGGAGTTTAAAGGCTTCCCACGAAGACAAGCTCCCACTTGTCCGCTCATTCCCTGTCGTTGTTATGGCAGCGGTGTGTGCTGTGGCGGATCCCGCGTAGAATCACACACTGACGCTGACATGGCGTTGAGAGGTCGTTCGCCTTTTGATCCGGGACCGTCTGGGTCGGGATTTATGATCAGACCGACAGTGACAGAGAGGACCCAGCAGTAGCCATAGGTACAGAACCACACAAGCCCAACAGGATGACATCTTTACCCAGAACGTGGACCAGTTCCCGTGAGTGAAGGTGGTCTCAAGTACTGCTGTTTCATAGCTAAAAGGAAGGTTGAAGGTTGTCATTCAAAAAACAACTTAAAAAAGGGTGTTGTACTCATTAAAGGATGTATATTGAAGGACGAATGTCAGATGTGATGGCAGGAGAGCTAATTATTTTTCATATTTTATGCGTGTGTGCGCGTGTGTGTGTGTGTGTGTGTGTGTGTGTGTGTGTGGTTGAAGAACTGACCTGAACCAGTTAGTGAGGGTCATCATGACGTACAGTGAGGCGAGGAAGAAGACAAAATGGAAGAAGAAGTAGCTGTAGGCCACACGCTGGGTTTCATTGTGGATTACTCTCTGGCAGCCTTTACTGTCATCATCGACCACAAACTCCTCCTCTGTAGACAGCGAAGAATGACAGAAATGAGTCTGTAAAAATGCTATGGCTAAGAGAAACTGAACTGAGCAGTCTTTTGATCTACTCTCATTTGAAATAGTCTATAATGTTATTGTCACCTTCTTCCTCCTCTGGGCAGCAGAAGCAGCAGGTGGCTTTCTGTTGAATTGAAGAGGGAAATCACACAGAGGAAAGACGTTCATCAGCAGACATGTTACAGGCAAACAGAGAGGCATAGAATCCTAAAATGATGACAAATTTACCTGGAATTCATAGCGATACACTTTGATCATCCAGAATGGTCCAAAAACCTCTGCCAGGTACGAGGCTTCATTACTAAAAAAGAACAAAACAAAACAAAACAAAAACAACAGGAAAACCAAAAAGAGGCCTATTAAGGGATCATTCACAATAAATCACACACACATATATATATATGAAATTGATAAATAATTGTATGTTATAGAGTATTTACCAGGCAAAGAGCACACAGCAGTACATAATGGCAGCACCAATAATAGCCACTGCATTGCCCTCCTTCTGGATTTCATCTCGTCCCACGCTGGGGTAGCACACAGTCATGTTTATGCCCTGGTACACCACTGAGAATGCACAACATCAGCGGAAAGAGATTATAAATCATCCCCGTTCCCTGTTTGAAGATTTCGTAATCTCAATCAAGCAACACAAATTCCACTCTGAGAAACATGCGGCTCAGATCATTATGTGAGTGTTTTGTATCATCTGGTCTCCGGGACATTCCAGAACATGGCCAAAGGAGTTGACATGTGCTCACATATGCACACACACACACACACACACACACACACACACACATACACAATCTCTTCATTCTTGGGGGAGGGGTGAGTTTCACTTCAGGCCATGTGTTTCAGGGCAAATTCCATAAACAGTGTATTAAAATCCAACCTAGGGCAACATGAAAACACTGGCTAATTAGAGGGAGTGCTATTTACACACATGGACATCCACCATTATAAGGTAAGGAGGAGGAAGGAGCCACTCCTGATTTTGTGTGTTTTCTGTTTCCAAAAAAAAAAAAAAACATTCCTAAGCTTAAGGCTGTCACAGGGTTAGTGTGCCGGCTTGCCTCAGTCATCAGCATAGAGCTCCCTGATGAAGTCACTGAGTGCCGGAGGAAATGGCGGAACACGCTAGAACAGGACAGAACACAGGGTGGGGGGGGGGGCCAGAGACGCTTCAGTGGCACCGCACAAGAGCCCTTCATGACAAACATATATACAGTTCTCAGGAACACACACATACACTCAGAGTGACAGGAAAACTGCTTATGGGTGAGAACAAATTACAATGCAGTTCTCCTCTGAGGACACTGAAGGAAGTTGGGGGAGAGAGAGTGCGTGCGTGTGTGTGTGTGTGTTAGTGTGTGTTGAAAAGATGTTTTAAGAGCAGACTGGCTGGCAGTGCATATTTCTGCAGCATGTTGAAGCATTACCCCATGTTGCCCCAGAACAGGATGCCACTGGAAACTGAAAAGCGGTATAACTCTAATCAGAACCACTTCAACACACCCTTTAAACCAAAATGGCACTAAATGTCCCGGTAAAATGTATAATATCCTGTTTTTCTATTTGTGCTAATTCTATTTCATAGAACCGTCTTCAGTTAATCATTACAAAGCCCCTCACAGTGCCAAAGGTTCTGCTCTAGTGGGAACACTCCGCCTCATCCCCTATGGAGTGTCTGTGTTGCTCTCATGCATTTAATTTCTATGGACGATTTGAGGCACTTAAAGTACAGTGAAACTGAACAGAGGAATGTACACATAGGCTTCTGTCTGGCTGCTTTGTTCTATATCCTCTAATCATATAGCATCATAAGGCTGACAGGACTGCCCTCTGTTCATCACCTCTGAAGGATGGCTAGGAACCAGAAACAGAAATGAGATGGGATCTGAAGTCATAATGTATTCCAGAGGAATCACTATTTAAAAGTCTGTTTGTTTTAACAGACTTTTTTTTATTGCTAAAATTTAGCATGCAAACGTTTTTCATTAACACATGAATTTGTAATTACGATCATGTTGGTTTTTTAAAGAAGATGATGAAAACATTGTTAGGAAATAGCTAAATGTCTCTGGAGACTCCCGAATCCTCTGTGCAGGAGGCCGGTGCCATGTGTGATCCAGTGCTCAGTACCAGTCTATAATGCTCATTAGTCAAGCTCTTAAAACGGTGTATGAGCACCACTTTACCAAACACACGAGTTTCCCAACACCTGACAAGAGGCTGAGCCCCCCCCCCCCCCCCACCAGCATCATTAAGGGTGGAGGTGAAGAGTGAGAGCCACGGCGGTCTGTGGAGGTGCTCGCTCTGACAGGTTAAAACATGTAGAGAATTACCCTGTTTCCAGGACACAGTGTTTAAGAACATGTAATGATACTGCTAGAGTTTACAGCATGAGAGAGTGTGCCCTATCGCAATTACTGTCACAACGTGATGCGGTCTCTACATGTGAAGAGAAGCTGAGAACCATCTGTATCCTGAATTGCCAATAATCTTAAAGACACACAGGCCTGTGTGTGTTTTTTTGCAGTCATAAAACAAATCGAATAAACTAATAATGGGATAAAAGGTGGAATTTATTACGTTTTGCATGGTTCATGCCCGAGAAAATAGTTTGCTTTCATTCCTGAAACACTGGTTTTAATTAATAGTGCTGTTACATATTCCAGATGTTGAATCATATGACAATAACAGCACAACTGAAACATGGACTCACAAATAAAAACAATAAATTGAATTTATTCATTTTACAACAGTGTGCTATTATATTTGACATTTGATTTAGTTGGAATGTGAAACATCCTGTCTGGCCCATAGATAAATGATACAGTGTCAAACATAAGTGAATGTATTGGACCCAAGGTGTACTTAAAATGTGAACTGCATGCGTGCGTTTGTGAGTGCACATGTTTACCTTTTTCCGGGGGTCGGCTGGATAGGGCGGAGAAGGTAAGGTACATAACGTAACAGCTGATAATGGAGGCCTGTAGGAGGCCTGAGCGGGGCTGTTCTGAAAGGGAAAAAAAGAATCCCATTTAAAACTCTTATTCTAAATAAAGATTTGTCAATATATATTAAATATAAAACACAATGAGTGTGGAAAGCATGTGAAACACCAGGGACTAAAAAAAAAAACCCAACGTATCTTCCTGACTTCGAAGTACGTAATCCAAGCGGTGGCCTGTAAAATGTGTTCTGTGTGTGTTTGGGGGTCGGGGGAGTTGTGGTGTTGATGGGGAGGGGCGGGGGGGGGGGGGGGAGTTGTGGTGGTGATGGGGAGGAGTTGTTTGTGTGTTTTAAAACAGACCAGACTTACTCTGCTGCACACAGGGAGTGATAGCAATGAAGGACATGATGACACACAGTCCCAGGTTTGTCCAGAGCAGAGCTTTATTGAGTTGGCAGGCGGCTGGGTGGGTGTAGTACTTGTACATGAAGGTGAAGGCCGTGCTGGCGACAGTGTAAAAAAACAGCGTAGCACACATGACTGCAAGGTACCACCGTTTGTCTTCAGCCGCCCCCGTCAACCTGCAGGTGAATGGGATAATAGGAAAGTTATGGATTGTACATTCCTCTTTATGTTAACAAAATAAAAAGCTGGCTTCTTGCTACTGTACACTCTTTGTTTTGCTTGGAAGTCTTCCAGGTCCTGTGAACTTGCTCATTCCTGTACATTCAGTTCTCTCATCATGTCTCCCATTCAAAAGTTAACTGATGCTACTGCAGTCAGAAAAAAAACATCTGGGAATCTTGTCAAACAATGAGGTTGTGTGTGTGTGTGTGTGTCTTAGTCTGTGTGTGTTTGTGTCTGTCTGTGTGGAGAATCATTAAACCACATTCCAGCCTAGCCTTGAACTGGTAATTTTAGGCTGAAATTTGCCTAAGAGCTCTCATACATGGTCTAAAACACAATATCTCCCAGCCAGACCATCCTAGATTACCTCAGTAACTGATTTGTTTAACTGTTTAAGCTTAAACAGGCTGAATAAAGCTGTCTGGAGACTCAGAGATGATATCACAGGGCACGGCATTACCCCCCCCCCCCACCCCAAAACTCACCAGTTTTTGTTCCAGGTGTGTGCAAAAGCAGTGATGAGGATGAGCTGAATTAAAATGAAGGCAAATCCCCCCACCACACCCACATAGTGCCAAGCTGCAGAGAAAAGAACAGAGAAAAAAGACAAACTAATGAGCTGTCAGGTTCTGTGAAAACACAAAAGGCTATAAAACATTACAGCGGACTGAATGTCTGCATGAACAAGATTTAGTATTCCCAAACAACCCAAACTCAACCACAAAAAGATTTATGGTATATTTAATTAATCTACAGAGCAAGTCAGCTGCTCAAGAAATGGGTGTGCAGTGCCACCTGGTGTTGTTTAATATGCCAGTAAAACAAAAAGATGGTCTTTTCTCTGCTCAGGTCACATACACTTTGACAATACTGTAAGCTTTTAGCATCTTAAAATCATAATATATAATATATGAACAATATAATTATGTATTAAATAATTATAATTGTATGTTCATGCTATATATATATATGTGTGTGTGTGTGTGTGTGTCTGTGTGTGTGTCTCTCTCTCTCTCTCTCTCTGCGTGTATGTTTACCTACTTGAAACAATAATGCTGATTTTTAAAAACTGAATTGATATTAGCATCATCAGCTGAAATCAAATAATTTACATGACAAATTTCCCTTTAATAAAAATCAGCAAAACATTACCCTCCTGACAACATAAGTCTAATTTTCCTCATTAATTAATTTGACGAGAGAAGCACTGGCACACTCATCTCATAACAGTTGTACTCTACTCTGGTTCATCATTTTATATATTAGGTCTATTTAGCCTAGGGCAATGGACGACTGAGTAAATACATGCAGAAATGTGTCAGTCCATATATGCGCATGCAATGGTGTCAGTACGAATGAGATGAGTTTGTGTGTGTATGCATTAATGTCTGTTTTTGGATGAGTGCGTAGATTTGATTATGTATAACATGCGTGAATGTTGTAAATGTTGTAAAAATGCGATTTCGGGCCTTCTCACCATGCAGAAAAGATTCGGTTGGAATGAAGAAGGCAGCGGCGCACATCCCAAGCAGAGTAATAAACTTGAGGAACCAAAATCTGTGTTATACAAAGGACAGAGCAGCATTAAGGAATGCCAATCAAATCTATCTAAAGCGTCCAGATGGACGGGGCAGAGAGATGGCAGACTGCGGCCCGTAAATAGCTCGTAATCAGGACAGCGGCTTCAGCACTTGTGGGTGGATGTCTGTCGACCTGTTCGGTCAGTTTTAGCCTTAAACGACCCTTATTTACGCTCTGTCCTGACATATAAGAGCCATAAGGATTGAGACTCCAATGTTAGCAAGCAAAAGCTTTTTGGAGCCTAATCTGTGCAATTCTGTGTATCGGAGTCACAAAACGAGTGCACTGAAATGACATCAGGCTTTGCACATTATGATAATCTACCAAGTAAACAACTCCACAGTGCCGCAGCACACTGAGTACAGTGAGCTACTGAGAAGGGGTGAGCATTAGTGATTGTATATATCATTTGTCATAGCCAAGAGACTGTGTTATGCAGTCTACTAATGTAACTACATGCATTTCAACTCATAGTTTTACCACACCTGCTATGTACCAAATGGGTACAATACATATAGAGCCATGTATTCTTGCTCAATTTAATTTCAGTTACACATGCAATCTTTCAGTTCACCTGCTCAAGCTGAAATGGTTATCATTTCTGTGAAAACAGTGTTATATAAGGACACCATCCTATTTAGCAACCATATGTGCTGTATAGTATTGGTGCTTTGATGTGCAGTATTGATGTTTTGTGAAGTTCACATTCCCCTGGAAAAAGCCTAAGTGTATTCGTTTGTATAATGGTTTGTCTTAGGTATATATCTAGAATACACTGACTGTTATTTTGTTGACCGTGAAACTCCCCGGCATTCGTGCACATTTCACTCGTATGCAAGTATGAGTTGTGAAGACACAGACACCCCTACCATTACTCACCCATTGTGGATGAGTGCACGGAAATCCTGGCTGGATTTGACGTCGATGAGGAAAATGGCCATCATTAAGTAGAAACAGGCAGTGCCAAAGCAAACTCTATAAACAGCTGAATATCCCACCAGCATCTCACAGTCTCCTCCACCGTGGGCTTCATCACAAACCACGTTAAAGAAAGGCACCTGAAAGAATGACGTTATGTTATGTCTCTAGAATATTCTAGAAAGAGATTTTGTCAACAGGCTACGCCTGATTGCGATGAGGGCTTCATCAAGTTCGCGTCCAGTGTTTACAAAGAATTAACTGATCCTACATGTTTTGAATTTGACTTTACAAAAGAAAAGGGTGATTTTCTTGTTTCATAGATCACTGGATTTACAAAGTATTTGGAGAAACCAACCATCTGCCGTATGTCGTACAGCAATGTCAATGGTCTTTATAAAAAAAACAAACAAATAAACAAACAAACAAACAAACAAAAAAACCCACTCACATTTGCCCTCATAGTCTCAGAGACAGTCTTGGACAACATTAGGCATGACACTGCACAGGCCATAATGTGGAACAAGGTGTACATCACCCGCGTGCTGGAGGAGGATTTGACGGGCGGGCAGAAAGAGCAGCAGAGGGAGCATGGAGCAGGACCGCAACAGCAACATATCTGAGAACACAGCAAAGGTACGGTTTCATCAGTGACCGAAAAATGTGTAAAAACACTTCATGGTTTTCCACATTGTACCAGATAATTTTAGCACACACGACAATAGAAAACCTGTGAGATTTCAGCGCTGTCTTCCGGGTTACACGGACTCAACATGAGAGTTGAATGTAGTTTGACTGATAGCACAAAGCTATGAGCGTCAGGATAAGAGAGTCCACAGGCAGGATCAGTGACTTCTGGTAGGGATTAATCTTGATTGCTTAAAGTATCTGCATATTTATGAAAGAAAATAGCTGTGCAGACTGATGCATGCATAAGAACCTAGGTTACGTGCCACAGTAGAATCATTCGACAGCATGTACCCTGTGTCCAAGATCAGTCCAATAATCTGATGAAACGCAATCGTTTCCTGACCTGACCAGACTGGACCACCATTGATTTTTCCAGAACATGAGGACAAAGTGCACAGAAAAAAACCTGTCCATGATGCTTTCATTTCAGCAGACTTTGCAAGACATTAAAATGACCATATAAACCAATCACATACTGTATTATACTACACTCTATAATGATACGTAAGCAAATCAAACAAGATTTAGGAAGAGTTCTTTCTGTTGTTTACCCAGTTCTACTGATTCAATCACAGACAAATAATACCAGTTATTGCTTTATAATAGGAGTAAGGTATATTTCTGTCAATCACTTTTTACTACAGAATATCTACCAAAGAGTCCCTTGATTTTTTAAAAATGTAGGACAAACAAGATTATATGTTCTACGGCTACCTTATTAGAAGCATTAGAAAGGAAAAATAATGAAGCATTTGATTATTTATACAAATCCACAAACAAAATTCAAATTAAAGATTGATGAAAAACAAAGAATAGTGGAACAATCTAAGAGAGTGAATTTATCTTAAGTGATCTTAAGTGATAGCCACTTAATAACTATAACAGGTCAAACAGATATCTTCCAACAGCTCAGCTGTGTCTGCAAACAGGATTTGCAGGATTTGCACAGTTCCAACAAGGAAAGTGTGACTGGCAACCCCATGTTTTCAGTTAAAGCCCACATTAAATAAATCTGGAACTGAATACCACCAGACATACAAATTTGCCTTTCACTGATTCACCCACGTGACGGCTAAAACATAAGCAGCTCTGCACACATAAAATCTAGACCAATACACTCTAGAAATTTGTCAAATAAATAACATTACACTGAAACAATCCTCAAAACAATAAAAATATTCAAATATTTAAAATGATTCAAACGGAAATTAGCTAGCAAACATAACTTCAGTTTGTGTTCAAAGTTTCACACATGGTGTTGTTGTAATGATATTAACCTAGATTTCAACACAGTGTAACAGCTGGTTGAATTCAGAGTTCTGGCCAGGTCAACAACATTTTTTACATGGAAACTAATTTTTTGTAAGCATACAAAAATCTAATATCTGCTTACATCCCCTTGTTTCTAGCTGTCCTTGCCATACTTGAAACAATGCTTGAAAAACTGTTTACGATAAAAAAAAACCCACTAAGACATTTACCTTCCAAACTTTCCTAACTTTCTAGTAGATATAATTCTTTGGCAAAATACTAAAAATGTTTGTACGTACACTTTATTTATTTCTATCAATGAAATACGCTTACTTTGCTTAACAAACTTTGACAAGAGACCTGACTGGAATCAGCTGGCAAAATTAAACAGCTCATATTTGGGCGCATCTTTGGCTCTGTGGCATAAAACATGTGCTATAAGCACATCGTGAGGCAGAAATCCAGTCAGAAAGGAACTGTGGCACAATGCACATGTCAGAGGCAAGCATTACGGTAAACTGGAAATGAATTCAAAGACGCTTAGTTAAATATGATGAAGGGATGAGTGGAATTTGATGGTTCACTGAACCATTGTTTTATTTGTACTGTAGGATATTCAGTGATTTATTTCATAACACGTTGCGGTATATTAATGATCAAAGCATCCGTTTTTAATGAACTACACCAGTTAAAGATCTTTATGTTGACATAAGATGTATTTTTCAATAGCTTGTTGTATCCTTTCATTATTACTACTGTTAAAGTTAAAGATTTGAAAATAAATTGGAATAATGTTTTAAGAGCTCCCCAGTGGGCCCCCCTAGATGCACCCCATTGCATGCTCTCCCCAGCTCTGCTTTGGGGTACCCACATTCACGCTCTTGGCCGCCACTGAAAAGAGGAATTCGCTCCACTGTTTGGAATTTCATTGTGATGTAATAGCAGCTCTCTTTGCCCACAAATCAGCACTGTGTCCAAGAACATAACTATAAACATCTTTGAGTGACTATCGTAGTCAAAACATTATTTGTACGCCAATTTATATTTAGACGTAGTGAGGTTTTGTGAGAAATTACAAAACCCTTGTGTGGATAAATTAATAATACATTTAAAAGTTACCATTTGGACACTATAATTGTGAGTGTTGTATCATTTAGGTATAAGCGCTAAGTAATGAATAAAGAGTCATGAAAATTCATAGTTGAAATGTTGACTGAAGTAGAACAATCTATGGATTGTTGTTTTTTTCTATGTGCCCACTGATAACACTCTATGTGCAAACCAACGTACTGACACTTAATTTACTGTATAAATATGTAAATAAATATGTATAAGTCATCTGCTCAAAATTTTCTATGAAGTGACTCAGAATGGGAAAGATTCCAATTTTTGGGCGTTCACCTGCTAACTGTCATAAGAACATAATACAACAGCAGCACACCATTCTCTGTTTAAACTGGAGCAACCGTTGAAATGAGCAAAGCAAACTGGCAAACTGAGAGAGAGAGAGAGAGAGAGAGAGAGAGGGAGAGAGAGAGAGAGAGACCGACAGAGAGACAGAGACAGACAGAGAGAGAAAGAGAGAGAGAGAGAGAGAGAGAGAGAGAGAGAGAAATCCCTCACAAACAAAAATTTCAGATCAAACACAATGAGTAAAAAGTAGATGTTTTTGGGTAGAAATCTTTTCTAACACGTTACTTCATGTGAACTGCATTGGGCTGAATATCTTTAAGTGAAATATGGGCATCATAGATATATACTGTGTGAGGGTAACAGAAACAGTTATCAGAGGATCATGACTATACAACAGCTTATGGAGTCCAAACACTGTAACGTAAAGGTGATGTAATTACAACTGAGTTTATGTTAATTAAACAGTTTGATATTTTGCTGACTTGAGCTGATGACAGAAGAGACCAGTCATCTCAGAAACATTTGTATCTAGTATCCTGCAGTCAATTGCCACCTGTACCCTAATCTTTAAAAACAAACCTAGAGCCCGATTGTCACAAAATGCCAACACCTATACATCAGCAGCTCTAACAAATAAACCACATTCTAATCTCTCTTCACCGGTTTCTCTTACCTGATAGGCCACCATGTTAAGAAAATAGTTGTACACACCATTGCGGTGTAAACCTTGAGCTGTCGACATTGTAATTCTCCTGCTGAGTTTGTTCAATAGAATTCCGTCATAAAGATTAAAAATACTTAAAAAAAAAATGAACTGGGATATTGTTGTTCTGAAGAGGCAATCTGTTTCTTTTAGACCAACGAACACTCAAAAAAGAGGGAAAAAAATAGTGGGACAGTATGGTGAGAATTCTCTGAAATTCGGCAAAATAAAATGATTAACTTATTCCTCCCATCAGCTGCAGTCTCGCTGTCCTTCAGATCCTCCAGCGGTGCAAACACTTGTCATAATTTCTCAAAGAAATACACAATGAATGAACTTCCCATGGTCCGCTAACTTGTTGGTTGTGGCAGGACACTGCGTGAGAGAGAGTGGATGCCCAGCGGCCCTCCCTCCTGTCCCTTCTCTACACCCAGGAAGATTAGGAAGCCACAGTGAAGGGAGGAGGGGGGTAACATGTGTTGATCCATCTGTCCTTCCCTCCCCCCAGGCTCCATCTCTGTTGCACTAGTCAGAGGTATGGTACAGGCACCCTGCAGCACAATAGGATTGGTCCAGGGACGTAATCGGTTTATTGAAAAATAATGGAATTACTTGCAATGTTGTGATTTTAAATGTTTGGGCTAAGAATTCCGACGGACGCTGCTTTTACTCCCTTAGTTACAATGCGGCGCAGCAACCCAGTGAAGTCCTATTTGCCTGATAGAGGCCAAATGCATAATCCTATCATTATACCTCGACCCAGAAACGCCGGGTAGCGGGTAGCAGTAGAGAGAACACGCTGAGGGAGACATAAACATGGCCACAGTCAAATTCCTTCACATGCGTCGCTTTGACCAGAAATACAGTGTGGGATGCCTTCATATTGAATAGGCCATCACAATGAATAGGCCATTTTGAATGGGCTGTCCTACTTGTCCTACTTGTTTGGGAATAAACTCCTTTTTAAAGAAAACCCTGCATGACAGACAGCCAAAAGAATAAATCAGCCATAACGGACAGTAAAAGAAAAGGAGGAAGAGAAATGAAGAGAAGAGAATCACAGTAATGCTGTACAAGGTGTGTGGTTCCCCATTGACGGTGTTAACAGCTCTGAGTAAACAGTAGACTGTCTATATTTAGGTCAGTGTGCATCAGGATTATCCTGGAGTTTTCTCTACTTGCCCAAGCCTCAGTGACCTTCACTCTACGGCAGACTGACACACTAATCCAGACAGCAGGGGTGGGAGAGAACAGTTACTTATATTACTGACTTTCTGTTCACAAACACAGACACAGACATAGACACAAATTTATAATATTTGCGTGCGGACACTTCAAAATGCGTCTTTATGAAATAAGTTTTAGGTTTCATTATGGATGCTACACCTATCTTAGTCATTATGTGTCAATATATGCCCCTTTTTGACATGGTTTCTCTCAGTTTCTCTTTTTAATATCAAAATATTTGAGTGAAGTCACAGAACTGCAGTATATCTTAGTTATACAGATACCTCTTATTTATAACACTGCCAAACAAGACACATGAAAGACAGTGCTGTTATCACATTTTTTTTGTTTGTTTACACTCTTAGAATGGATGAATATTTGAGGTATGTTTTCAAGGCAATCACTGGATGTAAAATATACTCAGAAATATAATATTACCAACTTACCAACTATTACCAATATTACCAGAAAATATACTCATAAATATATACACACAGGTAGGCAGCTCACCAGAGGAATTATATCTTATACTTTCATTTTACCATAAAATATTTCACCCAGCCTTCAGTTCCCCATGAAACTGTTTTAAAAAACAAAACGGAACACAACAGTTGTGAAATTGGACAGTTTAGCTCTGTTATATTGGAAATTCACTGTTGACTATGCCACTGTCATTACTAGCATAGTAAATAAATGTAGCTTTGTGCAATACGCTGTTGGGGAAAAAAACCCGCACTTTTGGTGAAAAATACAAAACACTCAAAGTTTGGTACAAAATCCAGTCTGAGTTACTGTCAAAAGATGAGCTAAAGGGCTCATGTATCAAAAAGAGTATCGGTTTAACATATTTCACAAAGAACTTCTAGAATCTTGTCTTTCAAAGACTAACTAGTCAGTTCTTTAAGAGGTTAGTAACTGTTTTCCTCAAATCCAGGGAAAATTCATCATACATGTCTGTCAGCAAGTGACCTCTTGTGCCATAATTCACAGCAAAAGATGTAGCAATCTTTGTGTCTGAAGCCCCTCTATTCATCTTGTCAATTTATAAAAGAACTAATATTTGTTCATTCCAGAAAAAAAAAAACCCAAACAAACAAACAAAAAAAAACTTGTGAAAGTCCATGTGATTGGCATGACTGAGAGCAGAATCCCAGTCACACTTTACTCACAAAAACATTCACACACACACACACACACACACATGAAATCCATATCAACTAGTTTAAAATATCCACATCAACAAACATACAACCGGGACATTGTAGTTTAATTTAAGATCTTTAATCCCCTGACACATAGCCAAAAGCTTTTCTAAACCTATTAGAACCCTCTGAATTAATAAGGATTTTTCACCAAACAAGCCAGTACTCTCTCCCCTCCACAGTGAAACTCTTCTCAGGATGGCTGAAGGCCCTTTCACTCACATAATTGGGGGGCGTTGGGAAAGAAGACAGTGGTACATTGTTCTGACAAAAGCATATTTGACTACATACAATGACCTTCGTGATCCCATGAGAAATATTTCATCTATGGTTTTTTAATAGGCTTTGAAACAACTGAAGGGGCAAAAACCATCTACAGCTGCACACTAAATATTCCAGTCTGCTCTCACCTCGTATCACTCAACATTAACGGATGACTCTACTATGGCCCCCAAATACTTTATGTAGCCATGTTTTTAAGAATGCTCCAGAATAGCTGGACTCATGCATAGCTTTCATAGACATGGAGAAATTCCAGAAAGTTCTCCGCTTTTCTTTCTTCATACCCATAGAAGTCACATTCTAGAAACCTCTAGAAACTTTTTTAAAATTTGGAATACACCTCCAGTCTTTGCTGATGCTACGTTTAAAATACCAAGGATGGAAATTACATTTGTCAGCTGGCCTCATGACGGTAATTTTCAGAACTGCCACATAAACAAACAGCAAAACTAGCCTGCCAGGTGAGTATGATTTGCAGTCTAGCTAATTATGTGCAATTTCAAACTGTAACCATCATCTGAAACCCTTAAACTTTACAATCTATTGCAGCTGTCAGAGCAAATAGTAACTGATCATTCTCGCTACATTCTAGGCTAGAGGTGATCAAAAAAATGATCCTTTCTTGGAATACTGGAAGTTTCTAAATCAAAGTTGCCAAATCTTTAGGTGTGAACTAATGAATACATACATCTGAAATGTATGCATGCCAAAAACAGAAGCAGTGTACTTATGAGGAATAATTAAATGGCTTTACTCACTTTCTAGCTGGGTGAAATTCCAGTACATCAGCTCAGCTGGCTGTTCTCCAAAGTCCAGTTCCCTCGACAACACCAACCCAGACTCACTTTCACTAGATCCACATATTCTAAAACTACTAACATTGCTAAATGCTCTAGTTTCTGCAAGTTCCACAGCGGGAACACCTCCACGTTTGCATCAAGACCATCACCCAGAAGGGGTTTGCAAATAGCTGTAAGTTAGCTTGAAAATGTAGCCCCTTTCACTGTAAAGCCATTTTTTTTTTCTTCTCAAAAATAAAAGTTTTGCATTCAAAATTCTGTCAAAAGGCTACTAAATCAGGGGACAAAACAGTTTTAAAAAAAATTACCAAAATATTTTAATTGAGGTGATATCTTTAAATGCCACATGCTTGTACCACGTCATCTGTACCACATAAGAAACCTTACTTGGGCCCGACAACAGCGACGCCACATCACTTTCCGCACAGGTTCGGGTATTTGGAGTTAAAGCTCCAGGGGTGCTGGCTTTCAGGAATCAGCATTCAGGGCTGTTTGATCTCAGGAATCACGTATAAAGCAAGGTGGAAAGCTGATGTTGGAGCTGTGAACCATGTCCTCACCATTCCTCAGAGTGCTGTTGATGGCACACATCTCCAGCACACACAGTAAACAAGAAGAGTAGTGTAGGCACTGGGTGATGAGAAAGGTTTTCCTTTTTAATAAGCCTATTATTGTCAAGTTGAGGGATTGGTCTACGTTTCAGGAAGTGGGAAACCCTCACTGTCTCTGGGGGAAGAAAAAGGACCTGGTTGGAGGTGAAGGTCTCAGTATTAACAAACAGTAAACCTCTTAACAGACAGAAATAGGATAGAGTGAGTGCTTTTAAATCCAGTTAAAGTCAACATCATCCTGTCTGACGTACAAAAACCATTCAATTCGGAGCAAATCGAAAAAGGCAAATTTGTAATAGACAAAACAAGATATAAGTAAATTACGCAAAAGGCTGCCTCAGAGAAATATTCTACCCCCCTTTGATATTTGATGAGATTTGCTGCTCTATCCAGGTTCACTGTCTGAAGACAATTTTCCAGTTCAAATTTGGACCACAGTAACCACTTCAGTTGGAAACATGCATTTTTACTGTTGTGGTAAAGGGTCCGTTCACTCCATTTTGACCAGAGTAAACCACTTTGTGAAGTAATTGCTCTATGGACTGTGCTGAATGATGAGCTGTGCTGAATGATGAATAGAGTCTAGGGTTATATATGCAGTCAGCTGAATCAGAATTTCCGCCCAGTTTGTCCTTGAATCCAGAGCCAGTGCGTGGATTAGGAGTATATGCAATAAACTCTCGTTAATGATGTCTTTGTCTCAGACTTACATCACGATAACAACCACGTCACTATTCTTTGTGAATCATTGGCAAGTTGAACAGCCGTCATCACTGAAGGTCCTGCCAGTCATATTCAAACAGTCACTCTTTTTTCAAAGTCTCGTTGATCTTTGTCTAGATATGGCAGTCAATGTCATGCACAACTGAGCCTGTGTAGCACTATCCACAAACTTGCATGGTGGGATTTTTTTGTCTTATAAACTCTGGAAACCGACCTGTGCGGAATCATGAGCTTTCAATATGTTTTTGTAACTCTCATTTCTGCACGTTTTCCTTAATTTTGGCAGTTACCTGTCTATAGTACATGCATGAAACTTCAGCCGCTGTCATTTGTGCTCTTAATGTGAACACATTATGCAGGTTTTATATCCAGTCTACCTGCAAGAAATTAGTAAAGTGTGTTTTCATATTTGGTCTAATAAGGCTTGAGTTGTATGTATTTGAAGTGTAAACACCAAAATAAGGTGTAGTTGTTTGCTTTGCAAAGCATTCGCTAACATAGTTATTGAGAATTAATTGTGATGGAGAAGAAGAATGATTCCTCCCTCCTCCAGTTTATTTGTAGGAAGAGACATATTTAAAATGTTAATTGCATTATCCCTCAGCTAAGACATGTACATTTCTAAAGTCGTATATGATGAAGAAATATATAAATATCTGTATATTTAGATTTGGATTTTTAGTGAGAGTCTTTATAAGTTTGAGAGGAAAATGGCTTGTTGCCCATTCATTGTTATACAAACAAAGACATATTCTTTCTTTCTGAATTCTCAAAATCTCATTTCAGTTGATAACATAATAAATGACCAATGACATTCTTACTGTGTAATAATGTAATAGCTGTGGCATCTGGCATAATAATACTGATAACATCACTAATGTAAAATGATAATCTAGTGAACATACCCTGCCAGTAACAAATTATTAAATTAAAGCTGCATTTGGAAACTTGTTACTTATAATCTAATAAGTTTAACCTTTAACCACTGATGAATTGAAAAGCTGCTTTAAAAAGCCAAAACATTTAAAAATATTAAAAGGCTAAAGCATTTTAAAACATTTTAAATAAAATTTGGCATATGTTACAGGAAATAATGGGGTTATGGTCACAAAAAGTCTCCAGATCTACACTGATTATACGGTGCTTGAGTTTTGATCTATTTTTTACATTTCATGGCTTTACATATGATGATGGACTTCATATCTCACATTCTATGCCATGTTTACCACACCGTAGAAGAGTGCACTGAGACTTGGAAAACAGTTAAATGCAAGGGTAGTAACTGAAACACAAAGCCCTCCATCTTGTGGCCACAGTTTGTACTTGACAGTTAACCAATTCAGAAGACTTAGTCGGTGGTTGGATAAGAATACCTGGGATAAGAATTTACAAGTTTACTGAGGAAACACTTGAAAGTAATAATTCAACCAAGGAAGTGCTTTTGACAATAGCATGACACGCTGCATTGTGATCCACTTGCGGACTGACATCACAGTGACAGTGACCTTTATTGGATTGGTGTGGATAATGATTAGAGTGAACAGGATGAGGATGATGATAGTGATCCCTATTATGACTTTGGAAGCTGATGGTCACAGCAAGTGAAGCCCCTTGTATGACCCACCATGGCTATCAGCAGGTTACAGCTGCCACAAAACATGCATGTCCTGTTACCATTATATCCATCAAATGATTTTATCCCATTCTATGTCTTCTTCTTTTATTTACACCTAAGGAACACATGCAGTTTACTTTTCTATTACACACATGAACCCTTCCTGAACAAGACTGAAAAATATATTTAAAAACAAATTTTAAGAGTTTAGAATCGATGTGTTTATTTAATCATTCCTTTGTGTTTTTTATTTTTTATTTTTAGAAATCTTAGGATCAAAAGAATGTAGTAGTTTAGAAATGATGACAAACCAGAAGACAGTCACTAAATGCAGATATGTAATCACTACATAACCCAGCAAGGTATCATCAGAGAATAGAATCATGGACTTTCAAACACAACTGGCAGACTTTACTCAACTGTGCAGTTAAACAATATAAGCACTATCTTTATAATATGTTTATAATCATTTATATGTCTATAATGGGGTGGGTTAGTGGTGTGATCAGAAACATTACATTTAATTACTCTCTAAATACATTGGTTTTGACATTCTTATAGCACTGTGACAGTACAATGAGTACTGTCTTACAACACAATGAGTGTGTGGTGAAACCATATCTGTCTCATCTTCCAGGTCCTTCACCTGTTCAGTAGTCAACTGGTGGTAGGGTAACCATTCTGGTAAACTCCTCATAGTGAATGAGCCCATTGGACTGAACATTAGCTTCTCTGAAGAGCTCATCCACTATAAATACATAAAAATGAATAAATAAATATTAGTAAAATATATATATATATATTCTAAAAAGTTTCCAAAAAACTGAAAACATTTTGTCTCGCTGCTGTGTGTTGTCAACTGAGAAACACAGCCTTTAGAAAAGGTTGTACCTGTTGGGAACTGTATTACACAGCAAATTTAGGGAAGATTTCGACTCTCAGCTTAGTCACCCTAGAAAGTTACTCCTTTCCATCTAAAACTCAGGCAACACCTTATTCAATCTTCCATCCCTTGTCTGAATCGTAATTATTGTATAGTCTCTTTTGTTCAGTAATCTTTGACTTCAGTAGGAGGGTATCATAATATAAAGTAGACAGTATGAGTCTTTACCTTCTTTATTTGTTAATTTCTCTCCCAGGCCTGTGAGTTTGGCTCTGAGCTCCGAGGCCTGGATGTAGCCCTTCTTCTGTTTGTCTGTCATGCGCAAAGCCATCAGGATCTCAGTCTTAGGATCCTCCTGCTGCATCTGCCTGTGCATCATCGTCAGGAATGTGGAGAAGTCCAACTCTCCATTTTTATCTGAGCATGAACAATGAATGAATGAATGAATGAATGAATGAATGAATGGATGGATGGATGGATGGATGGATGGATGGATGGATGGATGGATGGATGGATGGATGGATGGATGGATTAGTCATAGGTCCACAAACAAAGAATACACAGGATGATCAATCCATGACCATCATCAACCCAGAATTTAAACGGACGGCACCAGTCTGTGCTGCGGATCCAGTTGGCAGAATACTGTACCTATCTTATGGACCTGAAGGTGTCGTTGAATTTCATTGAAGGTGGGACTTGTCCCCAAACAGCGCATCACTGTGATCAAATCCTTGGCTGTAATCTTCCCTTTCCGCTTTTTGTCATAGAGGGAGAAACACTCTTTAAACTCTATAAATACACAAAGAACAACAACAAAAAAATATTAAAATGAATACAGCCATGTCACACGTCACATGATACTTATCTTATGTTTGGATAATGATTTTATCCATCTAATTTCATTTCTCAAATGTCAAGGACCCTAACAGCAGTGCGTACAGATCCCCTGTAGGTCCCCTGTTTCAGCAGTTGCTGAAGTCCTAGCAAAATTTAATATGGCTGACGGGCCAACTATAAAACTGTAGAGGAACTGCAGTTTCATTTCTCTCACCCTCAAATTTCATCAGAGACAAAATATAAACTTAATTTACAAGGGATGCTCTACCCCACTGCTAAACAACCACAGCTTTTGTGTCATGTGATCCTTGCGCCCAGATCATTTTACTTATTCATTACTCAAAGTGACAACATGATACTTACATTTAATGGCAAGAAACAGAGACAATAGTATATGTGTAAACTTTGATCTTACAGTAAAATGAGGGGACGCCCTACAGTTTCATTTACATACGTAGTTTTTTCTCAAACCATATTTCCTGTTTGAAAAATGAAATATATTACTCTGTTGACTGAACTGTGTGTACTGGAGTACAACAATATTACAGACATTAAAGGAGGTCAAATGGAGAACATATCATTGGTACCGAGCTTAAATGTGAGAATGAATGTTGGAAGCAACTGAATTCTCATACATTTAACCTCAATTCACTCACCGTTAATCTGTGTTTGTGAAAGGAACTTTGCCTGAGAAAGAGCACAAAGACACATACATTTGTATTTCTTGATCGAATCAAATATGGAAAAAAAAAAGGAAATAAAAAAAATAAGTTAAATAATTATACTTACCATGTTTGCGTATGACTTTGTGTCTTCCCGTAATGTAAGTCCCTCCTAGTGAATTACCTCCACACCTGTATGTTCTAAAGTCCACCTGACTGTGCATGTCATTGCTGTTTGGTTGCTGTGGAAACAGAGATACCGGACTCTATGTATCATATTATCCTCTACTATCTGCCAAGACAGGTGGTGACTCTCTAAATGAGCCACTGAATATGCTGAACAGGGCTGTTCCCTAAACAACGAGGAATTTTGCCATAAACTCATTTGTTACATTATGATTACACTATTACGTTATGTTTCAGCAGCATCTGACCATAATCAAGAAAAAAAAGTCTCACTCACAAATTTATTTTTGTCTTTATGATAAAATACTTGGGCATATTCAGGGCACTAAAAAGGCAAACTTTTCAAGGTGTTTTTTAAATATTATCTTTTATTTATAAAAAGACATTACGCTGGTATGATTTCTTCTGACTACATTATTACAAACATTTTGCACCAAACAAGAGACCACATCATGAAGAAAAAAAAAAAAAACTTCAACAATTACTTCAACAATGTATCATTTCCCCATGTGAGAATTAATTCCAAAAAAAACAATTTTATAAAGAGGGCAGAAAAAGAAATTAAATGGCACTTACAAAAAAACCAAAAAAAAAACAACACACAACAACAGCATCATACAAAACAATAAATGACAAAAACATGACCAATGGAATGTAAACGGCTGATCAGTGCGTACGTATACGTGCATATATACACATTGTTTATTATTCCTGTACATCGCACAAACACATATTAACATATACAGTACAATTAACACTGTAGCCCTCTGTGGCCTTTCTCTCTACAGGGTCTCAGGGCATGGATAAGGGCCATACATGTCAAGACAAGAAATGCCTCTGTTTGAAGTCTTCAGTGCTTCCCAGTATACACCGAGCTCACCAGTGATATAACACCACTGTCTAAAATAAAAGCAGATTGCCCACTTGCTTAGTGGAGGCCATGCGCCTGCCCAGTAAAGATAAGTGTGCTAGAAAAACAAACAACCAAACAAACAAATTAAGCAGGAGTTACAAATACTGTCAAAGGGAGTTATTAACTGGGACAAAATGACCATGCTGTTTTTATTTCACATGTATTGTGCTAAGATTATAGAGATAACAAGCACTTGAGTTGCAAAAAACCAAAGCACTCAATAAATCTGGTTTATTAAGTACTTCACGGACAGAATTAGGACTTTAAGGATTCAGCTGACAACTCCACCTTCAAAGACTTTACACCTTTAAAATATCTGTTCTGAACATGATCTGCACTACCCACTGGAACTCATTAGCTCACTTGTTGGGACAGTGCACCTAATTCATTTATTAGACAGTACTCTGCAGTCAGAACAAATACCTAGGAAACTGAACACTAGAGGACCATGTAATCTTTCACTGTGGAATTCATTGCATGATGTTATTTTAACATCCACATATGCACTGTAAACCTGACTTCTAGGCTCAGTGCTTACCTGTTAACGGTCTATGTACTGCCTTTAATGTGTAATGTGTAGTATGACCATGGTTCTGGAACATAGATGATGCCAGGGTACTTCTTACGCAGTACTTTATCATTCCATAAGTAGGCCACCCATAGCACTATCAGTCCCAAGGTGATGGCAAAACTGTAGAGCAGGAACTGGCCGTTGCTGTCCAGGGTAAAGCCCATTCTCCTCTGCCTCATGACTGTGGCAGCCATCGCAAAGAACGTGAAGACATACAGGACGAAGATCTGACCTTCTGTGACCAGATACCTGCAAAATATTAGTAATGTCAGGTTTCAACAGGGTGGTTTAAATATAATCATAAGAATATTATGATCAAAATACCGTGGAAAGTACTTTACTCATCACAATCAGTAAAGCAATCAGCATATTGAGGAGTGTACTTAAGAGATTTTATTACACGGCTTTGTTGAATACCCGATTCTGATTGGTCAGTTACGGCATTCTATGGTCTTATTTCTGTATAGCAGACCGCTGCTATGTATAACGGACCACTGCTATGGAACTATTTTTTTAGCAGAAGCAATCAATAAAATCATTTTGAAATCAATATTTTGTGTCAAATTATTGACTACTTTAGTAAGTAGCCGCGTAATAAGTGGGATAATGTATGCAGAGCCCGTCATTATAGCGAAATAAATCCCCTCAGGGTGATTTAAGATCCCTCTGCTTCGCGTCGGGGTCCTGCATCACCCTGTCGGGCTTTATTTCGCGATAATGACCAGCTCGCTGTCCATTACCCCTTACATAGATAATAAACCAGCTGATTGGATAAAAAGAAAACACAAAGAATTCCAGGTGAAGACTTTGGAATTAAGAGCTGTCCTACAGCACCAGTGCCCTTTACACCAACAGCCGAAAAGACCGACGGCTAGGGTTTGGCCCTTCAGGACTGAATTTAACCACCTCTGCTTCAAACTATTACAGCAAACGTACAAGGAAATCACAGAGGCACTTGACACATCAGACACAAACCAGTAATAGACAGCACTGGGTCCTAGCAGCAACCACCCAGAAAGAGGCATCTTCTCCTTAGCTTGTGTGAAGCAGCCAGTGAAGTACAGGAAGGTGATGAGGAAGAATGGAATATACCTGAGAATGAGAGAATGAAGGATCATCTAAAAGAGCTGACTACTGTCAGCGAGTACATGGAGACACAAAACCACAAAGCCAGAAAGTCAGAGAGACAAGAGAAAACAAAACAGAACCATCACAATGTTCTCATTACACTCATTGTTTTTCTTCAATAGAAACTCACATGTCCTGTGTTACTCTATGTCTCACATCAGCCATACTTACCACATGGAGTGACCCAGATGTTCATCGTAATAGTAAAGAAGTTCAAAGGAATCAATCTACAGAGGAGAGAGAGATGAACATGGCCGAAGAACATTTTTAATATCTCATACGCTGTCCTGTTTTTATCTTCCTTTTAGAATTCAAGAAAAAATATAATCTGATACATGGTGTGTACATATGTGGATGAAAATCATATGCATCTTTAAGAAACGCAGATACTAACTGTGGCCGGTTGAGGTTTTTCTAAATGCATCACACATTCAGGAATACCGTGGTTCATGAGGACACTGTTACATGTGGAACAGATGCTCTCTATACTGTATTTCCAAGCTCATTGTTCAAAACCTTTTGAAAAGCAACAGCGTGTTGAACGCACTGGCAGTGGCTTACCAGTGAAGCAGGCTTTAGGTCTTTGATAATGGGGTTTTCTCTGACTGACAGGTGAAGCTGGTATCCACTCAGGATGAGACGATGATTTATGGAGTCACCCACCAGGTGTATGCTGGCCCCCATGACAAACGTGATAATGCTGATATACACGGCCGCACGAGGCAGGGCTGTGGGGCTGCGTTCAATTAGCTATCCACAGAGGGAAACAGATTCACGTGTGAAGAGCTGGTTCAAAACAATTACTGTGCATTGTACAATGCATATATGTGAAAATAACAACAAAATATTATCTGTGTTGTTACACTCTTATGCAAAAACAGGTGAGGATTGATTTCTGTGAAAACATGATAGTTTGAGTGTTTTTTTTTTGTGAACAGGTATTACCTTGAGCAGAAGAAATGGTGTTATGATATTGTATGCCATGTGAAAATAATCCCCTGCGCTAGGTTTGTTCAAAGGGAACCACTCCAAAGGCAGGATAATCTGGTGTCATAAAAATAAATACTATATGGGCCAAAAGAATTTATTACTGACGATATAAAAATGTGTTAAACTCAAATCCAATCCACAAGCTTGTCATGATTACCATCACAATAGGTCTGCCAAAGTCCAGGATCCAATTCTGCACAGTAAAACAGAACCACAGGTCCAAATGGAACTGAGACTCTGCTGTTATTGAAGATTTTTCTGACCCAGACATACTGATTAGAGAAGCAAACATGGATTATATAATTATTAATAATTATTAATAATTAATAATTTAGCGTTGAATTTGTAAATGTTTCAAAACTTGTTACAAATGTTTCTATCTATCAACATAAAATAATTTTTATGATTGTCAGTGTAGGTCTTCAAAAATCACAATGTATCGCACTGAGCACTTTTGTGAATTTACATAGTAACTGTAACTAGACAGGACTCTGAGTTATCAGCTTAGGATGTTTCCGATTCTGTACATTCTATACGTATAGATTAATTAATGCTCCTTAGTTTATAAACTGGCGAATATACGAATTCTACAAAGCGGGTTCTTCGTGACTACATCATCGACACAACTACTTATTGGTTAGTTCATAATGTATGTTCTTCGAGTTAAAAAAAAAGTGTCGGGACTTCAAAAATTGTGATCACAAGGGTGAGTGTTTGTCACGTGTACATATATTCGTCAGCTGACACCGGACGCTTACTTAAACAGACTAATCGTCGCACTTACACCATAGTTTCTCCGTTGACCAGGATCAAATCATGTTGACTTCACCAAATACCTTTTTACTGCTGCATTTTAACAGCAAACACATTTTTCAAAGTGCAGTCCAATAGGTTCTGTGGGACTGCATTCGATAATAAATCACTCTTTCTATTAGCTGATAATTATGTACAAACCTTGGGTGTGATATAGATGTTTTGGCCTCAGACTTTGGTCGTTTCCGCATTATTATCTGCGTTCTGTCTTGCAAATGCACCTTGGACTGTCTGCTTAGAAACTGCGGTAACACGTCCTTGTTTTCTGTTAACTGCTGCCGCAGTCATTCAGTTCGGCTTCCACAAACGCTCGTAACAGTGGATCCGAGCAGATTTACTTCCGCATATTCAAGTAAAAGAGGAGGAACGTTTTCCCGCCGTTGAGAGAAGTTTCGATTCCTATATTCTACATTTTTTTTATTTCTCCCAATATAGTTATTGTGAAAAGTCATGTGAGGAAAGCTCCCCGTGGTTCACTGTATGTATGTATGTATGTAGGCATGTAGGCTATGTATTTACCAGCAACCATTCACTTCCCTCCGTGGACCTGATCTTTGTGACATTTGAGTTATGTAAACACTACTTTTCTTCTTAGTAATATTTTTACGAGCATTCACTATGTGCACTATTACTTATGAAAACGATTTCACTCTGTAACACTTGCAGTGTGCTGGAATGAGATATGGCTGTTTTACGTGAGCGTGCACGCACGCATGCATGCATAGGTTGCTACTGGTCTTCATCACAGCATTCTGTAACAGGAACACACAACTCATGACAGCTTGGTGTATTAAACATTCTTTAATCACAATCTTTTACAAAATCTGCACTTTGTCCACCTTTAACGGACGTAGGCATCTGTGGACAAACAAAAAGCATAAGATAATTGTATTTCCTTGATTATGTTACATCTGCAAATGATGATCCATTCTGACTTAGCAAATATAAACAATTACTGTCCAATTATCATGTCCTTGTGGAGATCCTCAGTGAGTCTGTCATTGACAGCACTCACAGAAATAAGTGAATGTACTGACACATATACCGTAAGCATATCCTTTCACTAAGGCTATTTGTTCAGCTGCAAAGCATATGAAGAGGTGGAACATTATGTCAGTCATTAAATGCTAAACTAAGTCGACAAGTTACTAAAGCTATAAGGTAATGCCACAATCCTTGTGGAAGCACTATTACAAAACATTTTGGTCATGGTTATTAATTAAAAAGTTAATATATTTACATAAAAAAATTCAAGTTTGCATTTTTAGAATATAAAAAAAGTGCATCAAGACTAAAACATGAGACCCTAAGTCCCTTTCCCTTCTTGAAGATTCTGAATTTTCCCATAAGAGGGACAAATACACGCTACTATATATATAACTTGACAAGCATTTCATTTCTGAGTAGCAGTTCTTTGAAACACTGATTTTCCACCAAATGATTACTGCAAATTCCAAAAAACAGCTTTTTGGAATTTATCACTTTTAGACAATCAGAGCTAATCACTCCAGTGCCTTGTTTTACTTCTCAACAATGTGGTCATAGTTACCAGAGGCCAACCAACTGTTGAACCAACCATAGCCTTCCTTGTTTTCTTCTCACCTCCCAGAAGTGTCCAGGTTTTTGAGCAAAAAGCACCATAATATACGGTCGTTATGGACAGTCACGTCCGTTTGAGGTTTCTCTTTATACTTCCAATGTGAGAGAATGATAAGAAAAAGACCAGATGAAACTTAAGGATATACGAAAGCTGCTTCTGAAAGGAACTCTGGCTGCTTTAAAGATTAATGACGTGAAACAGAGAGGAGGCCCACTGATGGGTTTGGCTCAGTTAGCAGTGCAGGTGTTGGTCTTTGCAGTGTTTCCGTGGTTGAGGGACAGGTCATCCAGTGCACAGAGCATTTATCCTCTCTCTCTCTCTCTCTCTCTCTCTCTCTCTCTCCCCCTCTCCCTCACTCTCTCTCTCTCTCTCTCTCTCTCTCCCCCTCTCCCTCACTCTCTCTCTCTCTCTCTCTCCCTCTTTCTCCCTCTCTCTCTCTCTCTCTCTCTCTCTTTCTCTCTTTCTTTCTCTTTCACCCTCTCTCACACTCTCTCTGTCTCCCTCTCTCTGTTTCAGAGACATGTGTTGATAGTCCCTGAGAGTTGGGTGAATTTGCACCCACGATCGACTCTTGCGTTACCGCTCCTCGGCCACTTTCCCATTGGCCTCATTCTCCATCTCCTCTCGCCTCTTCTGTCTTTGGAAAAAACCCAGCTAAGGACAGAGCAGAGAATGTGAGTCACGCAACATTATATAATTTCAGGGCTGAGAGATAATCAAACCGTACTTTGTCTCTCTGTCGTTGTGGGAAAACAGAAAACGTTACTGTGGAAATTCTATGTAACTGATGTTAATTACTTATTAAAAGATGAGAGGTATAATCAGTAGATCTTAGTTTAGACAGACCTTCCATAAAGCTAATACAAGCAGAGCCAACAGCAACAGTCCCCCTAGTGTACTTCCAATTATAATCCAGATGGAGATCCGGTAGTCCTCCTCTTTCCTAATCTCTAGGATTATCTTGAGAAAACATATTAAAAAAAAAAAGCAAGACATGAGAGAACATAGAGGTACATGGAAATCTGAAACAGTTAAATTGACTTATTACACATTGGCTAAATTCCATGACTTAGATGGGTTATTTTACTTTAGGGCACTGAAGCACTGCAGAGACACAGATTGAAATTTTAAACGCAGTAATCTAGCTCTAACTATTTGTCTTTACTTAAATTCATTAAAAGGGTCACACTTTGACCTCTCCTCTTATGAGACAATAAGGCATAGCTGAATCTGCAGACATCAGTGTGTGCTATGTTCAGGTAAACCGCCAACAGATGGCAGCAGAGTTTAGCAAAAAAAAGGGAGAGGGTCTGTACAGCACTGTGGGTCCTTTCGGTCCTCTGGCTCCAGAGTGCTGAAGAATGCTGAGAGACCAGTCTGAACTGAAAAATGCACTAAGCCTGTCCAGAGAACCCTATTAATTTGTTATATATGGCATTAATGTCTTAAAGGACAGAACAATAGCATTGATGCTCTGAAGCTCAGACGATTTTGCCTGAAGGGACTGATTGAATATAAAATGTCAATGCCAACTGAATGGCAAATGATGATCAATCTTGGGTCCAAAATCACTGAAATGATTGTTTTTAATTAATAATTTTAGGACATCTTCTCTGGAAAACCATAAAAAACTACATTGAAACTTCTTTAATACATTTCTACCATCCTCTGTGTAAACCGGTGACTTAAACAACCCACAAAGAAACTTGAACAAATCCCGTCTGTCTTAAAGTGATCTATGCATGTAACCATTCCTGGAAGTGCGTTACGTGCCCAGTCTTGTGTGATTAGCTCTAAACGTACTGGTGTGCACACTCAGTGACTCACATGTCTGACCGGACTCTCCTCATGTAAAAACATGGCGCTTGAGGGGCCCAGCTCTACCGAGGCTGTCGTCACTAACTCCAGTGTCTTAAACTTCAGCTGAATGGGACAAAATAAAGAAGAGGTCATTTTTCGGACCAACAGGGCTGAGTGCAAGACGGTGGGAATACAGATGACTATTTGGAGACGTCTTTAGGGAGCGGAGAAAGACAGTCTGCGCTGTGACTCACTGAGAAACTGAGTGGACTATTTCAAAATATAGCAGTGATGTTTATTGAGTGAGGGCAGAATCCACACACATGCAAGTCAAGCAATGAGACATCAGAGAGCAACAGATGGTGGCTGTCCAATACCACAAATAAAAAAAAAAAAAGTTTCTGTTAAGAAGAAGAGGAAATGTTTTAGTTGATTTCCTTACATTATTTTAAGGTACAGAAAGTAACCAAGATTTTTTTATATATATATATAATCTGACTGTGAAACACCTTCAGTCAAACGTTTGGTAAGTAGATGTATGATGCTGGTGATGATCTGAGTGATACAGTTACTCACAGCGTGAAGAGCCTCGGTTTTCAGCGCTCCGCTGATCCGTACACTGGCTCCTTTTTGCGAGAGAAGATTTACAGTGCACTGCACCGGCACTACCAGTGTGTTGGTGTAATTCTACACGGAGACAAAAACAACAACATATTATCCAAGTTGCTGCAGAGATGAAAAAAAACATCTGTTTGTTTTTTTTAGGGTTTTTTTTTTTTTTGGTGTGACTCACAACTTAAAAGATATGGTGTGTTGCATGAGAAATTGTAAATTTTCAGCTTACATGGCAATACATTTGAAGTTGAATTCCCCCAAAATAATCTTTATTTGTGGAGTTATTTGAATGAGTTTAAGTGGTTGCATTTTTGAGGATTAACCATCAACTGTTGGGCTGTGCACATGTTCACATCTAGTAATGCAAGACAGAACATGGTCAAAACAGAGTCTGACACTCACAGCTGTACGATTAAATTAGACAGGGACCCTGGAATGTTTTTTTCCCCCGTTTTGCTGAGAGAGCAACATGAAACAGTAACTTGTTTAATATGTTTAAACAGACTGTGTAATAGATTTAAATGACTACATTGTCCTTCATTGAATCTTTATGTACAGTTTATGGAGACTCCCAAGCCATTCCTCAAGCCCCCCTGTCTTCAACATTATCAGTTTCATTCAGGTCTTTAAATCCTGATTCAACTCTACAAGTGATCAGACAACCCGTGATTGGTGGAAAACATTTACCAGGCGTGAGAGCCGGGAAAGGTCTTCGGGCGATGCCCGACTGTGTGCCACATGCTGAGGGGGTATACAGTAGGTACCGTCTACCTGAAAAATCAAAGCACATTATTATTGCCTCTGTCTTCTGATAGGTAACATTATTTCCCTGAAGGTTCTCTCTACCTAACAGGGTAGAACAACATATTGGGTTGTAGTGATGAAAAGAAATGATTTAAGATAAAAAATTAAGCTTGACACATTGGACTTCAGGTGTCGTTACAGTGAAAATGTGGCAGAAACATGTATGTGAATCAAGAGCTTACTGTAGCTCCTTTTCTCCCCCCTTTTTTTTAGCTTGTCCTCACCTGGTCTACATGAAAATCTGTGATTTGTAGAAGCTGGTTTCCATTCTTTGTCACCTCAGGGATTGCTATGTTCAGCTGCAAGTTCCGGACCGGGAAATAACCTAGATTCTGCATCTGCAGAGCAGACAGAGGGATCCACAGATTTTATGAAAAATTCCCCACTGAGGTGCATGAAATGTTGACAGAGCATGTTTTAATGAATGACTTAAATGGAAAAGTTGAACTAAACATATAACTAGACTTTCTACTGTTGAGAGTGGATGACTCTTACCTGAAAGCTGAAGTTGAAAGGTGGGTCCATTCTACCTGACTCTTCCAGAGTAAGATCAGCTTTGAGTTCATATCGGGAAGGGTTTGAATCCCTGAACATACAAATTCAACCTGATTAGATATGTGTGCACTCATATCATACCCTACTGACCCACAAACAGACGTGTGTCTCAATAGCACAGATATAGACACATACATGTCTTACTCATTTAAGAACAGCAGTGATAGGTGAGAACAGAACTAGGCGGACTGACCTTGTGAAAAGCAGGTCAGCTTCGTATTTCAGTTGATAAAAAATGTCGTTGACATTATCAGTTAAAGCCACTTCTTCTCCGTCGCTAAAAAGCAGAGACAGGCACAAGCAACATCTCAGCGTCATGTTTAATCAAATTGTTAACGTGAATCTGAGGGACACGCCAACACCCAAATGAGACTTGGCCTCGTTCCGGAATATCTTCCCGCCACTCTGCTAAAGTCAAAATCTCTGTCACACCTCTCTCTCACTCTCCCTACCTCCCTCTTTCTCTCTGTCTCTCTCTCACTCTACCTACCTCCCTCTCCCCCTTTCTCTCTGTCTCTCTCTCACTCTCTCGACCTCCCTCTCCCCCTTTCTCTCTGTCTCTCTCTCACTCTCTCTTCCACTGCTTACTAAGCCTCCAAAACTACAGTTCTCTATCTAGTAATGATGTAATCATCTCATCTAACAAATCTTAACTAGGATGTAGTTCACCTTGTGAACTGATCAAATAACTTGTTTTTTATTAGGTAATATGACTGAATAGTATTTGGACATGCCCTTTTCATCTTGTATCTTTTTGAGCCACACATAACTGTGAGACAACAGAGAATAGAACAGTTATCAACACATTGCAACAAAAAGCCTTTACAACACTGCCTGCATTATGATAACATTAATATTGAAAAAATGGTTTACGAAGACACAAATTCAAAGTGTAAGCTGTTCATTTGAATGGTACCTGCTAGCATCCAAAATGATTCGTAAATGATCCAGGAACACGGACCGACTGAACTCAAACTCCAGACGGAAAGTCACCTGTGAATAAAAGAGGGGAAAAAAAAGAAAACTTAAACCGCATCACTTTAACAGTAACACATAGCAACCTCACAAAAACACATCAGCCTGACTGTATTAGACAACAGCCTTTGAGCAACACGCAAAAATCTGCCAATAACACGACGAAATGTTACCAATTCAACGACCAAGCTCTAACACGCAACAGCCTCAGCAGCAGCAGCAGCAGCAGCAGCAGCAGCGTCTGAGACTGATCAAGACTACACGTGAGTTCCCTGTGTGTGGGATGGTGGAAAACAGAAGGGGCTCCTCATAATAACTCTTTAAACTCTCTTCTCTGTGTGTTTATTCTTCCAACGTCAACAAAGAGAGATTCAGTGGAGGCTTTAGGAGAAAAAGCTGCAATAACCTGCAGTAAGCCTTTGGCCTGAAACACAAGCAGCCTGCAGCTCTGCAGAACAAGCTTAAAGGACAAGAGTTTCCCTCCGTAAAGTCCAGGACTGACACACACACACACACACACACACACGGAAACACACGCACAAACACGTGTATGCATAGACACACACACACACACACACAGACTCATTTCCTCACTCTTTTTTGCCACCCTGTGTTTTCTTTCTGTCCCTTTTTTGTTGTATGCCACATGTTAACTCTCACTCTTTCTGATGGAAGGAAAAACATAAAACAGCACCTACATAAAACAGGCTAGACTGGAATGCCAGTCATTTCATATTTTAAATGTATAGCATTTCCCTTGGCCTTGTTCATTGCAACAGGACCATGATAATAGGGAGGATGCATAGGAGGACATATGGTTTACTCCTCTCTGTCCTCATTCCTGAGATGAGAGCTCTACATATGCCTTCAGAGCCAATTAAAAAAAAACCCAAAAAACATAATGATGTACTTATTCTGCTTCAGAGTTTTGTATGCGTATATGTATACATTCAATCCTGACAGAACACAGATGCAGAATGTACAGTTCCAAAGCGCATAATGATTGCATATTTCCAACCAGCATTTTCTGCCTTAAGCTGTACTCTTGTTCGACATTTCCGTTGGAATGTATTATTTTTTTTTATTCCCTGCTGTAAAATGATGTGCATTACTGCACTTAGTGAGTTTATATGGGGTTCCGGAGGGTTCTGGGTAATGGCTCTGTCCCTGCTTTGGAAAACATCACTGAGATGTGTGGGTAAGATCTCTCTTCCCTTAACAACCCTGGCACTGATGGGAATGGAAAATCGTCCACCAAATAACTCAACTGTGCGCATTCTGTTCCGCAACAATGTACATATAACCTTCGATGTGGGACACAGATCAAACAAGGCAACCGCTGTTGGCTTGTGTGGTCACATCTCCCTTGTAGAAACAGTCATAACACCACCACTGAATGGAGCTTGTCACCTCCATATGTATATGTGTCGTACAGAGTATAGAACAGACCAGACCAGACCAGATCCCCATTATCACAGTACATGGTTGTGTCCCTCTCACCCTACAACAACCCTAAAATCACATATCAGACATGTGAGTTGTAGGTGAGGCAGGTGATCTGTTCCACATCAGAGTGCTGGACAATTGTTCCTCTGTCACTAATTAGGACTGCGGCTTCTCCTCTGGCCTCCGAGGTTTTGCACTAAGGGGACGTCATCGTTTTATAGCGGCAGTGGTCCTATGCCATGAACCCATGCTCCAGAACCTTCAAGAAGCCCAAACGCAGGCTTATAGGTCTGGAACTCTGTCAACCCTAATGACATGAATGAATCATCCAGTGACTAAAAGGGCTTGCAACCTTGTGTGTGTGTGTGTGTGTGTGTGTGTGTGTCCTTTTGTGCTGTGGAATATTCCAGCTATAAAGCAAGAGGGATTTAACAGTGTGGCTGATGAGTGTGGTTGTGTATAATGTAAGAGAGTGGATGAAATCTCTGACAGTCAACCTCAAAAACCTTCTCTGTTAAGGAGATATATATGCATATCAAAACCTGGGGAGTTTTTCAGCCCTCAGTTTCACCCCTACAGGTCTAGTGTTAACCCACATCACTATAAACCACCACTCAGTTAACACTTAGCTGAAAGATTTACATATGACCATGTCATCTCTGTGTGACTGTGTTGATCTTTCTGACTCACCCGTTCTATGTCTCACACACTCTCTTCCCCTCCCTCCTCTCTCTCTCTCTCTCTCTCTCTCTCTCTCTCTCTATTTCTATCCCTCTCTTTAACATACACCCACACACAACTACCCTCTATATGTTCTCTAAGACTGTTATAGCTATTCTCAGCTGAAACTGTCTGATTACGTTTTTGTCATTTGATTCGGATCTCCCTAACGGATGGTTGTCTGAGCACTTAGGGGCCTACATGTAAAGTGATCATTGAGAGAAGTTGAGGAAGAGCTGTATGTGGCTGTAGTTTTACCGAAAAAGAAAAAAGAAAACACAAGGCTGCAGAAAGAGAGTCAAGTTTCCTCGCAACGACCGAAGGCCAAAAGTCACATATACACCATTAAGCATGATGCCGTCACAGTGGTACAGATTTTATGACATGCTATAATTTATACAGTTCAAAGTCATCGAAATATGTCCCACTGATCAGTGCCACATTGCTTTGTAAATTAAATCCAGGGAAAAAAGAAGAGAAAAAGAAAATTTGTGTGGGAAAAAAAAAAGAGACCAAGAGAACCAAAATTAACTGCTTTGTTATACGGCTCCTATTTATATGAAACTAGACAAAACTCATTTTGGGAAAAGAAATGCAGTTAGTTTCATTCCTCATTCTCTTGTATATATCAATCAGTTCTATCAAACTGCATCTCCGTAATGTATCGGTATCCACTGTGACACAGATAATGCAGCAAATTAAATTCTTTTTTTTTTTTAAATGACGAATTTTTAGTATAGCTCTTTTTAAGCATAGATTATCAGAAAACAGGTTTACAGAAAATTGGCTCAGAGAATGAAACCTCTCTTTAATTCAAAAAGAAAAACTTTTGAGAAGAACCAATACGTGAAAGAGAGGAACCCATTCTCTTAAGAGTATTGTATTTGAATAGTTTGCCTCTTTTAGGGACTAAGAAGAGATGCAGAACAGACTAAATACATACTGGACATTTGTTATGTAGGTGCAGGGAGTTCTTCTGTGTCTTGGGGGGACTTACCTGAGTTTTGGCTCTCATGAACGGTGAGCTGACATTACAGGCCCTTGCGTTTTTCTGCTTGTCGTCACTACGACACTCAATCTGTATGTCTGTGTTATCCTAACAAGAGAAAAAGAGTCCTGTTCAGAAGGTTTATCATCGAATATGGTTGTTAAATATATAAACAATATTTAAGGGTTAGGAGGAAATTGAAATCGAATGTGATCATTTATATATTATATGAATATGTAATACCTAAAAAAAAAAAATTAAAGACAGACTCAGTTAAAAACTTACTAATTACAAAATGTAACTTCCTTTTTGAGTAATGTTAAACGTTTTAAATTTTTCAGTATCACACCTCATTTCAGCGTTCGGCATGTTGGAATTCACCCAGTATGCTCTGTCAACACTACCACTGTTTCAACAGTTGGTGGCGCTGTTAGTGGTGGCACTGTACCTTCACTTTGAGACTGGAGAAGCGGAGGTTGGGGGTGTAGGAGATGTTGAGTCGAGCCCCATAAGCATTCTCACCACGGTTCTCCAACCGAACATCCACCACCATCCTCCTACGCGAAGCTTCAATCACCCGCTCTGATACCTCTGGTGGTGCTGCACCATTCCTGCACAGCACACTGCCTGAACGCACCGGCTGTCCGCAGAACTGCCTACCAAAGCAGAGCGCAGAAATGATTTTCCATTCCATGGGGGCGTAAAGCTTGTACTAGAATATCATATTTAAAAATGCATGTTTTAAATGATTTTTCGCTCTCTGGATGTATAAAGCTTGTCCTAGAGTATCATACTTTCAAGATGTGTGTTTCAAATGGTTTTCCACTCTCTGGAGGTGTGAAGCTTGTACTAGAATATCGTATTTAAACATGTGAGTTTCAAATATTGTGTATATGCTGTGTATATTATCAAAAATGTGTTGCTTTGTGTGTGAGCGTGTGAGTGTTGAAGAGAGAGAAGAGAAGAGGAGAGTGAGAGATAAAGAAAAATCTTGTTTTTATTTGCGTTACTATAAGTGTGTATTTCAGTTTTTGTATGTACCACTATGTGAGTATGCATATGCGATCTGTCTTACTGTCGGTTCAGTAGGTCTGTCTGGCTTTGTAAGACCAGGTCCGGAACGCAGTGGTCATCTTCATCACAACCATTCCAGAATGGAAGCTGTAATCAACAAACCCATATAATTAGCAAACATAAACTCTCAGAACAATCACAACACAGGAGGGAAAAAAACTTTTTTGGTGTCCACCAAATTATGTACCTGCTATATAGAATGACACAGCCACTGCCCTAAGGGGTCAAATATAAGAGTGTCTTTACAGCAAATCACATCTGAAACCAATACTACAGAAAAATTCCATAAAGACAGAGAATAACCTGTGTTTTGAGTGTGGTAGGCCAGCCATCATCCAGTACTGGACCTTCATCTGGGTTTTGTAGACCAATCTCCACAGTAAAAATAATAGGCCTAGCATAGTCTGTGGTGTCCTGAGGGAGGCAGTACAAAGAAGTGATCAAAACTCTGTCAGTATAAACATACTACATAGTACATCACTTGTTTTGTGCCAGGATATATGCAGGTGGTAATGGTGCTTCAAAATGAGTTCTTGACCAGTATTAGTCTGTGTTCTCATGCTGAAAATGCATTACCCTGTGCGTTATGCATATGCTTACCATGACATGGAAGTAGATGTTTTCACATATCTCCTCTCCTGACAGCAGAGTTAGGTTTTGCGGCTGTTGTTTGTCAGGATCATCTAGCACGGCACGAGGGTTGAAACGCTTCTCCTCGATAAAGGCGCTGAACCATAGAGCTGTGTAGAGGAGAGAAGGTCCTATACTTATTCAAATGTTGCAGTGTGTATGGCAAAAGAAATCCAGCCAAAATAACATTTGAGCTGTGTGTATACTGGCATGGAGTTAGTCTTTTACCATTACTCTCTAATAAATGACAAAATTAATAAAAGATGACAAAATGAAGGACAGTTGTGCTCCTTTAGAGGACTCAGAGGGATTAAGGTTTCTTAGGTAGATGAAAAACACGAACACACAACGATGGGAATAAGTTGAAGTATTACTTTGTTAAGGGTAAGATGTGGTTTCAAATTAAGTACCACTTTTTAGTCATCACACACACTCACACAAACACACACAAACACACACACGCACACACACACACAAAAGCAATTGTTGCAAACACTGGCTTAGCTACACTGAAACATTTTTAAAGATTGGTTTTTAATTGGTTCTTCAGTATACCAGTTTTATGAGGATACTTGATAAGTTGTTCATTTCTACCCCCTCCTTCTTTGGCAACTGAAATTTGTTGCTCTTTTCCCAACAGACAACAAACATTAAGAGGGACACGTATTAAGCATTTAATCCTAGGGTCATTTATCGAGAGAAAAAAATGTTCTAAGGTTCTGATATGAAAGAGCCATTCTAGTGACAACATGTCTCCAGAACATATGAAGTTGGATCTGGCAAAAGAACAAAGGAGGATGTAGAGCCTGATAAAATAAAATTATCCTGTTCATCATGACCTGAGAAAACCCCAAAGATTTATTTTGAAGCACAGAAAAGTACAAAGGGTAGTGTAGACTTTAAGTCTTAGCACATTCAGGGAAGGATTTTCATAGTGAAAGGGCAGATAGCCACAAATCCCTGGACCAGGACACATCTGACAGGAATTAAAGCCAGACACGACAATATGGCAAAATGAGAGAAAGATGTTCTCCCTTCCCTCTGTTTACTGTCCCAGTGAATCCTTCTCTTTACTTTCCCTGGAGGGTCATTAAGATTTGGACTGAGACTCAGAAATCCTGATATTTTTCTCTGTTACTCAACAAAAGGACTAATTTCTAACTGAGCAACAGTTGTCACTACATTTTTTTGCTAATCACTGTCAACAGTATTTTGAGTTTCAGGAATGAGGATTGGGTTGCAGTGATATACAGCCAAGACACATTACCTTTCTGTGTCTCTTTCCGTGTCTCACATGTAAGATTTGTTTGATGGAGATGATCCAGGGTCAGTGGGTTAACACGAAACATTACTGTGGCCTCGTGGCCTGACGCACCGAGGGGGAAACTAGAGCCACTCCAACACGTCTTTTAAAACAAATTTGTGAGCACAAAGGGCTTGTGTCAGACTGTGGGTGGGCCATGGCCCATAATATTCACAATGCCGTGGTAACCAAACCTGTCCTGAGGGACTGAGGGCTCCATAACAGCAGCCTGGATTTTTCAGTCTCTGCCACTGAAGGTTTATACAACCTAATAAGCACTGGAGCTGACATGGCGAAGATCTCCTGGTTTGGCAACAAGAGTGCAAAGGGCTTGCTGCCAAGCTGTCAGGATGTATCCAGGACATAGGAATATTTAAAATAACAGCCCATCTAGGTTTGCTGTTTAAGTAGATCTTAAAGGAAGGCAAGTCTGCAGTGAAATCATTACCTTGTCTAGTCTGAAGGGTTTTGTTGGGCTGTGGAGTGGAGGGTCGTGGGTTTTGGGCTCCCCTACATCACCCAACAGGATATTACATGAGTTAAGATGTCAGGGTGAAAACTATTCAATACAGCCAATTAATCAGTTAAAGAAACTGATTCAGCTTCAAATGGATGCTACACTTGAGCTTGACTGGGCTATTTCAGAATGTAAAGCTCCTTCTCCCAGTAGATGTCCGTATTGATTCACTGTACAAAGATTTGCTGATGCAAACAGTTGTGCCCTTAGAACTGAAGTCAGAGTCGGCAGCATAAGAAGTTCATGTTTTAAATGCTAATGTCTGTGAAAACATTCATGTTTTTCCTGATTTTTATCTCTAGTTACTACACATAACTACTGGGTATGGCTGCACACAGTATGTGTCTCCTTGATTGAAAATGCTAATCTGTCTGATTGTTTGCTAAAGCTTTGTTCACATTGCAGACAGTTCTGAATTGTTGCTATTTTTTTGCCTGCTGCTCTTTTTTTTGTAAAATTACCAGTGTCTGGAATCATTATGGACCGACTTCCATCCTAAAATGTTGCATATGTATAAAAGAGAAACAATGGAAAGAAACGTCATGTCTTCAGATATTTGTGGCTTGGTTCTTACTTTCACAGATTATTTACGTTGGAGGCCAACTATGGATTTTTCAGACCAAGAAGACCAAGAATACTGGCCCATTCAATGTTACTATACAGACACACTGTAGTTCTGAAAAACGCCAGAATTCATTAATGTTACAATGATAACACAAAGGAACGTTGCTGTATATATGTTACGGGGAAAGTAACTATATCTGTTCTGGTAAATACATGCTGACGACTCTTCAGACTGACCTACTTCCTGTGAATCACGAATAGGAGTCCTGGAAGTGACGTTCAGACACACGATAGCCGACATACATGTCACGTCCTTTCCTCCTCTGCGACAATCCTTGTTGAAGACGTTAACCTTGTTAGGTTCAAATCTCACGGTGGTGTGAATGCGCACTACACTACGAGACCTGCCAAGCAAGAACACACAAGCGATACCACATCAGCAGTTACATTATATTTATATGATATGCCGTTTAATGCATTTAAACCGCAAAAGCACAGGACATCCAGTTTTATACACTTTTGAGTAGTCTTTTATGTAAAAGGATGACGAGTTGCTACGCACCAGAGAAGGACTGCAGCACCTAGAGAGCCCACTGCCAGGTCTACAAGCCCATCCCCATTTACATCCATCTTTCCATGAATACTGCGGCCAAAGTACTGCAGCCCTGACGTCAACTCTGACCCAGCTATTCTCTGAGTGAGAGACAGTAAGAGAGAGAGCGTAACGGGGGAGAGGGTGTTGAAACGAGACAGAGTCATCAATTATATATTAACTTATAACACATGTCCAGTCTAGACTAAAAGAATATGAAAGTTCATTGAGTTAATGGGGACATTTTTTACCCTCCCACTTTACGGGTGCAAATCACTGGGTCAGACTGATTGCATTACCTGTTTGTACTTTCTCAGAATCCTATTGCGCTGACTGTAAAATATGTAGATGGCGCCGCGATGGTCGTCCTCCAGTGGAGCTCCCACCACCAGGTCGTTGAAGGAGTCTCCGTTAAGGTCGGGAACAGGAGCCAGAGCCGAACCAAAGCGAGCATTCTGACCCTGGTCGGAGATCTCTAGCGCCCCCTCCAGGATAAATCGAGGCTAATGGGACACAGACAGGGACACGATGAAACATTGTATGGGAACTGTTGTAATTACATGTGGTCTGTTCCCATGACCAGTGTTAAGGTGATACCAACATTTGGGCACATTGCTACAAACGGGAAAACGATTTTAACTAGCCAGCCATTTTAAGTACACATCCAGGAGAAAAAGATACCAAATATAGTTTCACTGCTAAGCCAAGTGAATTTGGATTTTCAGCATTTTTTCAACAGTGGTAACACATATAGTAAGGGAAGATCATTCAGGTTGGCAGCCCATGTTGCTGGCAAAGAAAGGAGCCAAGTCTCATATTCATGACACTCAAAAACATTAGTCTCTCTTGGAGTCTCTTCAGAAATCCAGAAAATCCGCTCAAACAAGCTGACATATGGATGGTGATCCGTCTATTTATGTAAGACTCAACGAGACACTGTGTGTTGTTTTTAACATTCTCACTGTCCCACCAGCACTTCTGTTTGTTATTGCCGTGACTTAAAATTCCTTTAGAAAGCTAAACAACACAAAATAAAACAAAGTGTTGTTACTGAGAGACCGCAGTATTTCAGTAATTCCAATTATGAATCAGCTGAAACTTTGTCCTCTTCATCTATTGTTTGCGTCGTACAACGTGACCCCCCCCCCCCGGTAGAAATGTGATTCTAAAAACTTGTCAACATGAAAAATGTTTATTTAAAAATCAGACCGACAGGGTCAAACAGATTGGGGCTTCTGTATTATTTCTTTAAAAAACTGTGCAATGGAAAACCTCCAGTGAGAGTTAAGTCAGAAGAGAGACATTCATGGCTTTGAAAACAATTACTCTCTCAAGTTTGGAAACTTTGTAGGAAAGGTGTAATTTCTCATGTCATGCAAATATTTGGGACTATATTTATCCACGCACATCTTCTCCCTTTGTAGAATTTGCACTACACGGCCCAGGACGCGGAGAATTATGAGATCACTCGTTTTTTTTTAGACTACCTTAAAAAATGAGGGATGACAGAATGGAGAGGGGGGGGGGGGGGGGGGGGGGGGGGGGGGGCGAGGGTGATGGTGTGCCTCAGACGCCTCTCACAGCTACTGGACTAAAAGCCCAAGAGAGAAAAACAGAGAGCAATAGGAGTAACATAGTGTCTGGACTTTATTTAAAACACACGGAGTGGCTTTGACAGATATTGTAATATTTCCCTTAACTGTCTTTCACCTTATTGTCTTCCCTTTTTCCTGACCGAGCTACTCAAGGGTTTGTGGGGGTTTTTTGTGCATGAAAAGGCTAACTGAGACCTACATTTTCTGACCGTGGCGACTGTAACCCAAAGGTCTATATAGACAGGATGTGTGAGTGAAAGCACCAGAACACAATCCAAAACAGGGTTAACGAGAGAGTGGTCTGTACCATCCCGAGGTGTAAGCTGCATCCATCGAGACCTGAATGTTGGTTCACGCTTAACTGCAGTCCCCTCAGCTGCTACTTCTCCCTCTCTCTCTCTCTCTCTCTCTCTCTCTCTCTCTCTCTCTCTCTCTCTCGCTCTCTCTCTAATTCTCTTAATTTTTTCGGAAACATTCGCGCAGTGAAGAAAATCTAGACATCTAACACAAATCATTTCAGAAATCCATCACTTTGGACCAACCACTCAAGGCAATTTAAGACCATTACAGACAGTAAGCACATCCTTAGTGCTGACCATCCCAGTAAATGAGCCCTGATTCATCCCTAATTCTGTTAAATTGCAGTCTAAGCCTACAGGGAAAGACAGTTGAGAAAAGACTTATAAACTCTACGGGAGTGAAGTCTATTTGACTCCGCTGTCTCCTAATGACTTTGACTTTCTCACATTTTTTCTCTCCAGCAATTTCCACCTCACAGAAAAAAAACCCTGGGCCTGTAGGTAATTAGGTCCTAAGGAGTAAATGTTTTCCTACTGAGTTCACCATTCACTTGCCATCTAATGATGGCTGACTCTCATATGAGCTGAGTGATGGCAGCAGGTGCCAAGTGTCTGTCTGTACTGCATAATGAGACTGTATTAATCAAGGGTTGAGTGGAAAAAACAGCCCAATGGAAAAACAAAGGCAAGTACATTAAACGAGAGACTTTTTTACCTGTGTTTATGTTGGCACCTGATTTGAGCTGGTTCAGGTTGCATTGAACCTGTGTGCGATAACTTTTCCTGTCGATACATGTGAGAGGGACTCACCTGGTCAGTCACTCTGTAGATGTAGACTTTGCCTTTTTCCCACCCACCGTTGAAGAACATGGGAGCTGCCACTAGTAGGTTATCAGTCACACCATCTCCATCAATATCTAGAGCAGCAATCTCACTGCCATAGTATGACCCGATCTGTAAGATCATCACCAGAGTCAACACTGCATTCTCATATTTACACTGGATTGTGTGCACTCATGGACACCACACACACACACACACACACACACACACACACAGATATAGGAACTCACTTGTAGACATGCGTTTATGGATACCAGTGTACACCTACACAAGCAATGCCAACATCTGCGCAACAGAAACCGTAAAGCACAGATCACATCAGTTATGTTCTACAACATAAACCAACCTATTATCATCATTCATTTGTGTCAGGTGTGGACCAGTTGCACCCTCTGGCACTCTGGCTTACCAGCACAACTGAGAGGAACACAACACAAAACAAAATCGTCTCATTTTACCAAAGAACACTCCAACCCTGTCCTCCGGCTGTTACTGTTTACTGTGATGCTGCATTGAGCGGCATTTTTCAACCTTCAGATCATTATGTGTACTTGTGTGTGTGCTTGTGTGTGTGTGTGTCTGTGTGTGTGCCTGTGTGTGTGCGTGTGTGCGTGTGTACAGACAGACTAATTTGTGTGGCTCTGTGTTTTGGATTAAGCTGTGGGATGAGAAGCATCTGGCCTCTGCGGGAACAGTGTCTAGACTGTCATAGCAAAAACTGAAAATATTTTATAAACATGAAACGTTTGCGTTTGAAAGCCTTTGGTTTTCACACAGTTACACTGGTACACATACTGCTATTTGAGTTCTGTGTAGACACGGTGTTCAAAAGTCAAGGTTGTTTCGATCTGAGGACTGGAGTTAGCCTCCGACAAACAGATGTGAATAAGAAAAAATAAACCCGTCCTGATGGATGGTGTAAACCATGTTTTGAACGCTCTCGGTGTGGCATGTTTATCTGGTGCTGTGTGCTAGTCAGAAATTGCATATTGTCAGAATGGCTCGAAAGAATGATGTAATCATGAGAAGGAATCATTTGTTCCAGGTGTTTTTAGTATGTGTGTGTGTGTGTGTGTGTGTGTGTGTGTGTGTGTGTGTGTGTGTGTGTGTGTGTGTGAGTGTGTATGTATATAGCACTCTGTGAGGATGTCAGAATGGATGCACAGTGCATGCGTAGGACTTTTGTTTAAGACCGACTATTCCAAAAAAGGAAGTGTGTAGGCAGGCTTGTGAATACCTGTTGTCCTTTAAGTGAGTAGAGTATGGTGAGCTCTCCAGTGTTTTTCAGGGTAAATATGATGACTTTTCCGGTGTGGTTAAATCGTGGAGCTCCCGCGACATACAGCTGACCGCTACTTGCCGACACCACAGAGGTCACTGTGTAACCTGTCGGCATGACACGTCACAAATAATGTAATCGCATGTCATATATATGTGATCACACATTCTATCCCATCCCATCCCATTCCATCCTACCCTGTCACACTTCATTTCACTTTACTTCACTCGCACAGGATGCAATGAATCCATTATAATGCTTCTTAATTTGTAGATTTCTCTGCTAGCGTTTAAGACACCAGTAATTGTTACAATTATTGCTCATCAAGATGCATTATACACAGTTTATTATAACTGTGTCATGGCTTTGTTATTCATGCTTTATACCGGCAGTGCTGTATGCACTCAGCCCAAACCCACTGGAATAAGTTGTGCAGTCAAAAATGGCACCGATACCGAACTGTGGCTCTAATTTCGTTACTGTGATCATTCTTGAGTTGGCCTCCAGGTTGGCATAGAAACAAGCTAACCCCACACATTTACTCAGTCCCTAATGAGGCCAGGAGAGCTGGCAGTGCCAGGACATACTGGTTGATAGCAAAACCAGACTGAAGGAACAGGAAGTGAGGAAAAACCAGTGGAGTGGTTTATAGAGATGGCCACAGAGCCAATGGTGCTAAACCACAGTGCCTCAGTACTGCCTGCCACATGGTTCTTTAAAGAGAAAGATAGAAACTGAGGGTCTGAACAGCACAAAGAGACAGCGAAAAAAGGGAAAATAATTTCAGTGACAGTTTTGTTCATTTGGCAGATGATCTTATCCAAAACGACTTATGAGAATCACATTTGAATTGGGCAGGAATTTGGGGTGAAATTTGAGAGAAACTGAGAACAAGATGAACAAAATGGCAGCGAACAAAGCTGATTAACTGGTTGCCTTCTGACATCGAAATTTCCATCACCCTCCCATCTTCTCCTTAACACGCAATGTTTTCTTCCACTGAGAGAGCTTTTCAGATATACTACATTAAAGGTGCACTACATTCCTACCCAGGTATGCTCCATGATTTTTCAGCTCCTCTGGGAACTCCTGGGAGTAGGAAGACTTGGATGGGACCACTTTCCCCTGTCGAGTCTCCTTAAGGACGGCCCCATTCCAGTCGTATGCTCCCACCGCACCCACCAGAATGCCATCCTGCACAGACCAATGGGAGGTACATTATCCATGACAATAATGTTTTGAAGACATATACTTAAGCACACAGTGTAAAGATGGTTCTTTTCACTCACTATAGGGAGTCTGGGAGCAGACATTTACATGGATAAGAAAACAAACAGTTTCTGGGACACCCCTTGAGGAGTTAGCACACTATTAGGCTCAAATAATATGTTATAACAATTGTGATGTCCTGTCTGTTATGAAAAATCTAAATTGGTTCAATCATTTATGCCTAAATTGCAGGTTCCATCATGAGGGTGAAGCCAGCTTGGAGTTAGAGTACAGGAAATGTAGTCTTGGAAGAATTGACCCTGTGCTATCGAATGTTATATTTCACATAATGTTCACACATTTGTTTGGACAACAAGCATAACTATATTAAAACATGGATAGTTAAGCAAGAAATTTTGGCAAATTCATTTACATGGTTTGGCTTGGGAGGGTATGTTAGCCATGTGTGTGTGTTTCTCTGTGTGTGTGAGTGTGTGTGTGTGTGTGTGTGTGTGAGTATATGAGAAAGTGTGTTTGGGAGGTGGGGTTAAAAAAAATAATCCATGCTTCCTTCCGTGCAATCATCAATTTTGATGAGGTTTCTTTAAAACAGTATGTGAAATGTAGAGCACGTATTTTCCAAATGACTTGCATGCAGCAAAGCACCACAAATAGCTCTTTAAACCTTGGATTTGTTTCTACATCAATATGATTCATTTGTTCCTGCAGACATACACTTAGGCACATCCACTTCAGACATATTTATTGGGCAGCACATGTGTTTGGGTTTGCATGGTTTCCACAGCAACCATTTTTAAACATTTCCTCTCTACCAACCTTTTCACTCAAAAGTTTATCTAGGGACAAGACTTTTTGACCATGGGTCTTGCGTTTCTTTACCCGACCCAATTTTAACCACTGTTCCAGTATCTCCCTTGTATGGCAATAATAGTTACTTCATTCTTGACCAGATTCTGAACAGCTGTCAGCATCTGTGGTTTAGAAGCTATGGTCATGGATCTTCAGATCAGATGATACCGGTTGCGGTCGCTGAACTGTAAACTCCTTGAGATTGCTCAGGGCTTGCAACACTGAGGAACAGGAAGAATGTCAGTTTGAGCCTCACAACGGACGGCCCTGACATCCACAGGAATGCATACTTTTGTAAACAGCTGATATGGAAGGAACAGGCTTCTGAATGTACTCCCATGTATGGTCTAATTAATGAAAAAGATTATCTTAGAATGTCTTTTCAGTGTCTGCTCAATTTCGGCTGTGAAGTCAGGACAAGTGTTTGCTTCAACAAGCAGCTGCAGGAATCTGACAGATATCCGTAAACGGAGCAAAGTCTTCACTTTCTTAGAGACACTTCCCAATCAAGAGATAGGACAATTCAAAATGCATGAAACACATCATCAAAGTCTCACATGATAACCAATCTAACCAATTCCATCATTGCTTTAGCACTGTGATACAAATCTAACCTGGGATTGCAGTACAATACAACAAACTTTTGCTACAGTGATAAATAACAGAAACAACAACAACAACAGTAATAATAATAATAATAATAATAATAATAATAATAATAATAAACAACTAATAATTTAAGACAACTGAACAGGTCAGGACATATGAATATGCATAACATCAGCTGCAGTTCCCATTGGCTGAGCCTAATTTCAGCAAAATCCATCTGTGCCTCTCAGATGGTTTTCTCCTAAAGGCCTGACATTCTTTCCAACAAGTTATCCTTTCCCTCAACACTCTCAGTGCCTTTGTTGAGCAAGTGCTATCCCAGGCATCCAGCATTCCAAGAGATGAAATTTCCAGTCATCCCAGTCACCATCTGCAGTTTTCCCGTTAAAGTATTTTTTTCTTCCCTCGGCTAAAAAAAGATTATAAATTCCTAATCCCCCATTGCAGGTTGTGATTAGTTTGCAGAGATGAACTGGAAAAAATCAAAGATGTGGGTTTGTAGCTAGTCAAAGAAGAGTTTGGAGCAAATAGACAGAACTGGAGACATAGCTGGCAGCAGAATTTGATGCAGGGAGTATTTAACAAGTTCAGATCCCAGACTTGGACAGAAGCAAATTTCAGCAGGGACAGCTGGGAGCCTGTATTTTTGATTATATATATATATATCTATATATACAGTGTTTTTCTTATTTACAAGGCCAGGTTGACTGTCTGAGATCTCTGGCCGCTTCACACATAGATTTGAACTAGAAAAGATTCCTTAAGAGTGATTTAGCTGATGGCTAGACAGCTCCACAGGTAGAGCTGGAAAAATGCTTTTGCAGAGGAGGATCTTAACAGGTGCAGCTATGAATGGGACATAAAGACAGACAACTCAACAGGTATAGTTGGGAATCTGATGATTAGCCTACTGTGAGTGTCCAGACCAAACAAGCAGACTAAAAATCCTTTACTGCAAGAGGTGAAGTTCCTTTACGCATTTCATTGCCAATTTGTCTGTAGTGAGAGAAAACATGGTCTATATTCACATATTTTTTGCATCTTTTGGAAAACGATTGGGACTGAAACTTTCCTCTTTGTCAGAGACAGAGAGCGGGGAAAAACTATATCATGATAATCTCAGTCTACAGAGTCAGAGAGAGAGAGAGAGAGAGGAGAGTAAGATTGTGAGGAAGGAAAAAAAGAAAGAAGCAAACATTATGCTAAAACCAGTCCATCATTTGTCGAGAATGAAACAACAACAAAAAAGGATGGAAAAAAAAAACGTCCGTGCACTAGAGGACAGAGACAGACAGTGAGACCTACCTCCACTATGTGTGTAGAGAAACCGGCTTGAGACATCTGGAGACCAAATGCTGTCCCATTCTTACTGGTTCCTGCAGACAGACACAGTGTGAGCACAGAGGGGTAAAAGGGTCCATGAATGATGTAAAATTCAGTATAGTGCATTTCAGGAAAGCCTTAGAGAGGCTCTGCATGAATTATTACACTGAACATATTTCAAATTGAAGTAAATACTCTTGAGATTTGCTTGAGAAAGATTTAAAGTCTGGGTACAACGCCGAAATTGTGCAAATGCTTTACTGGCTGAGATTATAGACGCTATTACAGTGTGATGCAATGCAGTATGTGCTGACTTCGAGTTCTTTGAGGTAAAATCAAATACCTTCCAAACTGAAGATCCTTTCTCCAAGAGAGTCCACAATATCCTTCAGGGCAGCCTCATCTGTTACATTGAAGAAGTGCTTGTCATCTGGATCGCTGGCAATATATTTGATCTCATTGAGGAATGCTTCTGGGTTAATTCCTCTACGATTGTAATAGCCAAGGACCTGGGAAAAGGCAGGACCAAACCTTAAGTCAGCAAGCAGCTACAGTGTCATTTCTAGTTAATGCGTCACTCATCGGCTCTGACTCATTTCTCATGAAGGCTAACGCTAACCGAGATATTTAAAGCCAAGCCTTTTGAAAAGCCTAAATCTACAGCCAAGCAAAACGGGCATATGTCACTGCAGTTAAAAATTCCACTTTTGTCAGCAAGTTATTGTGACCTCAAAAGATTCCCTGCCCATGTAGCTGTGCCCTTTATTGAAAATGGGCCACTTCATCATCCCAGCATGAGTGTGGCTTGCATTGGCCTTCCAGAGCATAGTTAGGCACCCAAGCCCTGTGATCTGGAACAGGTCATTGGCACCTTCAGTTACAGAGTCAAAGAGAGGATATTAAAGAACAGAAAAGATTCTGACGGCTCTGGGTCTGGTTACGTGTGAAATTCCCAGACTGGCAGGACATGATGTCCATGAAAACTGCTCAGACTAAACTTTCAGACTGTTAGTGGGCAATTGTTGGACTTTCAGCAATGTGAGTTTGCAGCTCAGGGCATTTGAGTATGGGAACAGAGCAGTACAAAACAATACAAAAATAGAACAAAAACAAAAAAACCCCAAACAAGCAAGCAAACAACAAAAAAACCCCCACTTTGGTAATATTTCGTAACTCTTCAATTTGTAGTCCTTAAATAATCTAAAAGCAGTGCCCGAAATGATGATCTGAGGGAGGTGTGAATAACAGAAGAGAAAAAAAGGAGAGAGGACATCTCTACTCACTGCAATGGCGTAACGGGTGATACCATCCTTCTCACTGTCCTCAATGACCTTCTGAAGGTCAGGACTGTCATGTGACTCTCCATCTGTGATGACAATCATGACCTTTTTGGCTCCGCGTCTGCCACCTTGTTTAAACGCCTCTGAGCTGAGGACACACAGGAGAGACAACAGAATTATGCATCACCCTAATCTACACCAGCGTATACTGCACTCTTTGAAGAAGCTCTACAGCAACAATACACCATAAAGTATGAGACATGGAGCTGCAATCTGCTTATTTCATAATAGATATGAAGGACAAAACAGCATGTGTATCTTCATATGCTTGGTATCAATACACAGTTATCACAGTTTTAACCTCTGATGCCGTTACAGCACGGTAGTTAGATTTGGCTTAAACTGCAATTTAATGTGATAAATTAAAATTCGCCATATTTTCTGGTTGTTCAGTCGATTAAAATCTAACTACAGAGTGTGTTGATATGTGTATGCGTCTGAGCATAAACATGTGTATTGAGCATAAACATGTGTATTGAGCATAAATATGTGTATGCATATGTGTATAGATGTGTGTATGGTACCGTGCCACGTTAATGCCCAGAGCGGTGTTAGTCTCCTCTCCTCCCCGCTGCTGTATCTTACGAGCAGCCTTCACCACATCCTCCACAGAGCGGAAATCACTCAAATGGAACTCGTGAACCACCTTCTCCCCGTACTGCACCACTCCAACCTGCCGAGTCCAGAGTGTACGTCAAAGGAACATATCATCCCTACAGTGTGACTTAATCCATTTGCATACAAGATATGTATGCATCTAAAACTGAAACTCTCAGTTCAAACTCTCAGACTTGAAGAAACCTTGGGAGGAACCAAGACTCGATATAACTCTGTATTTCTGTTCTGTCCTCTAAAAAAGCTCAAATAATCAGTGGACAAGCAAGATACTTTGTAAAACATAGACTATGACTACACATTAAACAGCAAATATCTTGATACACTGCGAATGTACAAAAAAACATGTATTTTATTAAGAAAGTAATAGATTATTTCCCTCTACATCAAAGTTTTCATGTTAATCCCTCTTTAAAATAACATGGCTGTCACAACTTGCCTTGTCCTTGTCTCATTCTGGCAGCAGGTTGAGGTATCAGTCACCCCCTATAACAAATGTTTTCACGCCGTACTGGCCAAACCACAATGACAGCCGTTATCACAGACTTATTTCCTTACCTGTATCTGTCCTGGCCCAATGTAGAACTTTTGCAGGATGTTGATGAGGAAGTGTTGGACCTCATACCAGGGATAAATGGAATTAGAACCATCGAGTACAATCACGATGTCCATGTAAGTCTCACACCCTGAAAGAAACCAAAACGACATAATACTCAGAGGGTTTGCCTGACAGTAGATTAATCCAAGTTTCCAAGAAATGTGTCTAATCCAGACTTTTTCTTCATAAATTTGGCCTAAATCACTGTTGAATAGAAATACGGAAAAGTAATGAAAACGTCATGACAAAAATGCTTCCTGTTAATCAAGTCGAACTCAAAAGCACAGGTGTGCTGTGTTTACTTTGGAAAGCTGGCGCGATGGTGCGGGAGAATTTGAACGTGGAGCTGACTCGGGAACAGATTCCAGTGCTGTAGTAAGAGCTGCCACACTCATAGGACCAGAGTGGTCCACAGGCCTAAAAGATATCAGAGTCAAATCAACACATTACATCACATTCTCTGTGACATAAAGTCCCAGTGGGAGACAGTGAAATGTTTGGTTTCACATCTGTAACATGTGGGGGTTATGATACGTACCAGACCTCATGCCTTAAAACATTATAGTTTGTCTAGACACACTACACTTCAGCTGTTTATTACAGAGCTGGTGTAGCCCCTTCATGAGTATGAAGTAGCTTTTTAAGTGGTTGTTTAAGTGATGCTATTGATGGTGATTGATTCAACACGCAAATACTTTTTGGCTCTAATCCAAAAAGTGGATTGCGTGCACAGGACAGGGAAGATCCCTATACTCACCACAAAGCTGTTGTCTTTGGGATTGGATGTGAGTGTCATGCCCAATCTCATCTTGTCTTTGCGTTCGGACACATTAGTCAAGGATATCCTTCCTTAAGGAAAAATGAAAAACCACACTGTTTGTACATAAATATCTAAAAACAGGATTTGTTACACTTTAGGCCAAAAAGAAAATCTTGTTTGTCTTCAGTTTGTTGAGAGTTATCATGTGTTCACAGCGAGAGACCTGCTCCATGTGTAAACATATTTGTTTAAGGCCGTCTAGCTCAACATGACTATATCTACAACTTGGTGTATCTGTTAGCAATTTCACACATACAGAGAATATTGCTTTGGCTAAGTAAACAACGCAATGCACATGTGCAACACATATGATACTGGGAATGTATACAAACTGGGAACTCTTTTTCTCTCTCTCTCTCTCTACATCTAAAAGAAATGTCTGGTAACTCTTAACATCACAGCTGTTTATCCCAGAGTAATTATCTGTGTGAATGTACTTTAAAAGAGATGGTGTTTTTATTGCGCAACTGTAATTACTGCTCTAAAATTCCTGAATTTTAAAGGCATTTCTTAGGGAGCCCCCCTCCCCCCCCCCCAACACACCCCATCCCAACTCCCAACCAGTCTGTACATTTGATGAGATGGACCGAATTTATATTAAGTAAACCCAATAACCATGGATTTATGTACATTGTAATTTTGTAAAGGCATTTTGTCACACATGCCTTTACAAATGCTTTATAAAGGCATTTTGTCCTGGATCATTACATGTCAAGCTGTTTATAAAACGTGTAAGTACAATGTGCCAACTAGTGGTTTCAGTGTAACAGTGAGGTTGGAATGTAAGTAAACAGTTATTTGAGATTGGTTACTGGGATTACACTTGTTATTCTTGGGATGAAATGGATACTGTACCTAGATTAAGTTTGGTACAGCTGGGTGCTCCAGACCGTCTGTTTATTGGACATTTGTAAACATCACCTGTCTGATGCTGACCATTCGTTTCCAATGGAGCTCCCACCAACAACCTAAAAACACACACACACATGCACGCGCGCGCACACACACACACACACACACACACACACACACACACACACACACACACACAAATACAATCAGGAGCCACGTAATCATGGAGCGCTCTCTCTCTCTCTGTCTCTCTCTCTGTCTCTCTCTCTCTCTCTCTCTCTGTCTCTCTCTCTCTCTCTCTGTCTCTCTCTCTCTCTTTCTGAATTGGTATATGAGATGCTGGTGTGTGTGTTTTATGACTTGTGACCAGGCAAACGACCAGATCTGTTACAATTACAAGTGACCCAGACTGACCTCCTGAACCCACAAATGCACACACACATGCAGTACACAATCATTATCTTTAACAAGTCAAACACACACACACACACACTCACACACACACACACGTATGTATGAACATATGAATGTACTATAGGGACTAGCGCTCTGCTAGCATAAGTTTGATAGGCCTGCAGGTGTGAAGGATACAGAAGGTCATTCATTCACATTAAATACTCATAGAGGAGGCATTTCACCAGTCATAGAGCACTGAGATCAGCAGGGGCTCTTCAGAAGCTGTGCACTGTGTGCTTTATATGGGTGTCTGAGAATTCTTTCAGGGTGATGAAGAAGTTCAGGGGAGCAGAATAACTATCCCATGTCAGAGTTGGGTCAGGATGGTCTTGTAAATGTCGGTAAATGGCTTTATAAAGCTCCAAACAGATCTGAGTATCTGCTTTTAATGAAACCATGGTGAATTAAAAAAAAAAAAACCCTGATGAACCACAGCACTGAGGTACAAGATGAAGGGAGTGAAACCATATAATGACTATGTCAGTGGACTTTGAAACTTGCAACTTGCACAATGTTTTTGGTCAAACAGTAAAAAACTTGCCTACTCACTGAACACTCACTAAATGGTTGATTAAATTAAAACATCATAGAATTAATCATGTGATAATGTCACTTTTGGAACTTTACTATTTCTGGAAAAAACTGACTCCACTGGCTCCTCTAAAACAACATTGTCTGGCCATAAAGTCCAAAAGTGACCATATCAGTTGACCATACCGTCAGGAGGGCTTGTTCACACTGCTCTCTGATGGCCTAATAGACATGGTTTGTTTGAGTCTGAGCTTAAGTCTCATTAACTGCCATTAAGCTGTCTTTCACAATCTACAATTGGATCAACACTTGTGGTCAAGTGTCCATAGTCTTCTGTATACCACAGACTCTTTCTCCAGTTCATTCTGCATGATCTACAAATAGTCCTGCTGATTCAGCTATACAAGCTCAACAACCTTATCATTCAGACTAGGCATCAGCATGGTTCCATGGCCAAATTCTGAATTAAAGTCAGAACTCTCTCTGTGTGTGCCAAGAACAAACTCCCGTAAATGTGGCCCCAGAGCCAGATATCAGGGGTTAAAGTCCTGCACAGGAGCAGTTCTCTCAGTGGGACCCCTACAGCAGAGAGGAGTGATACTCGACACTCCTTTATTACAAGAACAGACCTCCATCAACACGCTGCTGGAGTTCAAAGGTCAACCACACAAGCCTCTGGATCCAAAACATGTCTCAGTATCTGCACGCTTCACTGGAAAAATGTATTTCCAAAATCTGGTTTTAACTTCCTCCGTAACTGTCCTATTCATCTATACGCCCCTACATAATTTACAATGTCCTAAACAATGTCTTAAACTTTGTTACACTGAAAGAGTTCTATAAAATGGGAGAGGGGCACATTCCGTTTTATTGTGTCATGGACCCTTATCTTCAAGAGGACAGTTGATGTTGTTTGAAATTACACTTAGTGCAAACCTGTCAAACAGTGTTAACGGCACCATCTGACCACCAGAACAGGCGAGAGTGACAGTGAGTGGGTATTAGCCTACAGTCAGCAGCAAAGACCTACATTCAGTTTGCTTCTGGGAATTATTTTCACTAAAACATTTTGATTTGTATTGTCTTTATTGCTGTCTCTTGGCAGTGCGCGTCACTCGAGAGAGTTCAGCTCAGGACACCCATACCTGACAGAATAGAGGACCATTGTTTAGGAGGATTTAAATGTCTGCCCCAAACGTCCAGGCAGTGACACCCAGAGCTGTTAAACGTATCAGTGTCAAGCTCGTTAGGGGCAAGCCCTCACCACACAGCATCAATACAGAGAGGGTAATAGCGATGAAAGAAATGACCTCACTAATATGGGGCTTGAACACATCCTCCCACAAAATTTGGGTATTCTAGCAGCGTGAGGTTTTGTGGAAAACTAGATTGAAGTCAGAGCTATTAATGCGCTGATGTTTTTCACATTTGGGAAAGAAACAAGGCATACTATGTGAAACCAAGTCAAAGTCCTCAAATTAGCATACGGCTGATGATGATGTCGCCAACATTTTATTTCTCTACCTAAAGGTTAGTCAAGAAGTAGGTCACAACAATTTTACAGCAGTAGTTTGTGTCTAATTAATTTATTAAGAAGAAATGAAGACATATCAGCACTAATGTTATTCGAAGAGCTGTAGCAATTTAAAAACTATTCTGAACATGACATTTAATGAACTTTTGCTAAATATTATCTCGTGAAGGAGATTGGCAAGGCAAGTGGGAGGCCTTGCCAAGCCTAATTCCAACTAAGACAGGAAAGCCATTTGTGCCAGGAGCTTGAAGAAAAGCTGGATATAAGACACAGTTTGCGTATTAACTGAAATTCTTGCCATGTTCAACCACAAACTCTGTGTTTGATGAACCTTCATCTTAGTGTTCTTAAAAACATGGCTGTACTCCAATTTAATCTATGTATTTATGAGTCACAATTTGGCACGGAGCTTCCATAGCTCACAGCATGGTCCTTATTGTTTCCAACATACATACATAATGATAATTGGTTTAAATTGTTCATTAAATCTACCCTTGATTTACTTTTTAGGCATTCTGTGCAGACACATGGCTCTTCATTATATCAATGGTTGTAATCAAGGTCTGATCTGAGCTGTGTAACAGACTGTAGATACATGCCTCTGAGGACACCCTGCCATTTATGGCGTATAGAGACTCCGGTTTCAGCAAAGATGGCCTCTCAGTGGGAGGCTTGCACTGCAAGCTCTGAAAACCAAAAAAAAAAGAAAAAAAGAAGAGGATAAACAAACAAACAGATCGGTGAGTGTGAGTTATGCAGGCCGGTATGTCCCAGAGAGACCACCTTCCCAGCTGCCTCTGGGGATGTGTTAGTGTCAGCTACGGCCACCCAGGACAAAAAAATAATACAGTGTCTTGTTGCCTTGGCAGCCAGGGGAAAACCACACACTTCTAGATGAAAGCTCTGGCCAAACACAGATTCCAAGAATATTTTCATCAACCTTTTCCTGATTTGGTCAGTACAGGGCTGACTTACTGTGTCATATACATCACAGGCCCAGTAAAAAGACCATTACCTGTCTAATAACTCATCTTTATATATGACGCTATGCTCCGGAGAGTAAAAATGCAAAACCAGACAAATTCTGCTTTTGGATAAGACTTTGATCAGCAGTAGACTCCAAAATAAAAAATGGACAGTACCCCATACAGTGTCTCATTTGTCTTCATTTTACTCTAATCAAAACGCAAAAGATTAAAAAAACTTTAAGCTGAACGGCCCCACAAACATTAAATTGTAAATGCCAAAACATTGCGAAAATACAGATTGCAAAGTATGTATTGCTCTTTGGGTCTTCAAAGAGCTAACCAGCCTCAGCTGTGTTTCCATCCCTGTGCTGATTCCCAGTCATAAAGAGCTCCTTTATAGAGTCATTTTCCCACTGCCTATGAACTATGATCTGGTTCCTATACAAACAGCACACTAGGAGCCGACTGAGGCCGTCAGCTCATTGTATGACCCCATAAGATGGCTGTGAGCACAAGGATCTGGCAGCCGGTCAAATGGGCAGTCAGAAAAAAAAAACACAGAAGCTCACATTCTTTCACAAGTCATAAAAGTCCTTCAACTCCAAAACTCTATTATAATATTACCCTAGCACTAATTGTTAAGGCATGTTACATTACCTGATCTGTGAAAATATATCTAAAATCTTTTATAACCAAAATTATTATCAAAAGAAAGGTCAAGCATAAGCCCCATATACACATGCACAGACAGGGAGATTGGCATAACCTAAATCACAACTGCTGTTTCCAGGTCAGTGAGTGGGCATAAGGTGACAGGAGAACAGTGGCCATGCTGTTAACCGCCAGAGAGCACTTCCCACTTCAAAGACCCTTTACGGACCCCAAACACCAAAGCCCTTCAGTCGCCTACTGGAATAAGCAACACATTCATCACCCTAGAGAAAATATCCTGTGCCTAAAAATCACTAGCGGAGACCCTGAGAGAAACACAATGCTGGCTGTGTATGAAAGGTTCTGATTTCAACATCACAGGACTGGAGCAGCGGTCATGTTTCCCTGACTGACACCCACAGAGCTCAGGTGGACACGAAGCCAAAATGCTCTTAAGGGACGCTCATAAACAATGATGATTAAACCACATGAATCTCCGTCTCTTAATGTCTTTTCTTTTTTTTCTTTTTTTTGCTATTAATAACAACCTTTATCTTTTGACTTTACTAAACGGTGTGTCTGATAATGAGGCAATAACATAACATGATAATTACAGTGTTATTTCCACTCTTAATTGGGTTTTTGCAAGAGGTCAGTACTTGTCGAATGACACTCTGTAACAAAAACCTCTTTGAGTTCAGATTCCTTTCGACTTCATCAACCACTAATTCACGACATGTATTTCAATAGTTGTTACATAATAATTACAGAGTCCTTTGTATGTAATTATAAAGATAAAATATTGTCCACAGAAAGTAATCTGTGTTTTGCTGAAACAGCACAAACATATTAGGACCAGGTTTTGTCTGTATTTTTTGGAAAGTACACTGTAAGAACACACTGCTTTAGCTGGCAGCAATAACCAGAAATACATCACATCCATTTTTCCACTTCCAAACAGAAGGAACAAGGAAAAGAAAGAAAAAAAAATAAGGTCCTCAGATAAGATGTATGGAAGCAAAGAGGGAAAAAGAGAGTAAGAAGAAAGAAAGAGAGAGAGAGAGAGAGAGAGAGAGAGAAGGACTAGAGGAAATGGAGAGAAGGACTACACTCCCCTTAGGTCCAGGGACTCCTTGGTCTAACAAACAACTGTTGCTTTTAGCTAACCCCCCCCCCCCCCCCCCCCCCCACTGTTAAACACTAATAGTTCCTCTGAAAATAGCCTCAGCCACGCTGGGGGGCTACAGCACGGGTCTGACAGAAAGAGAGAGAGAGAGAGAGAGAAAGAAAGAGAGAAAGAGAGAGAGGCTCAGTGAAAAGTATGAGAAAAAGAGATGGAATAACTGGGTCACGTTGGCTTCAACCCTCAGCAAAGCTCAAATAACTTCCATGCAACTTGTTCTCTCATCTTCCTCATCCTTTGGCCTGTGCTGTTTAGAGGGGATTTTGTATTCACTGACCTGTGTGCATTTCTAAATCATTATGATCTTTATTCTCCTCATAGGACAATTATCTCAGACCACGTAACTGTGTCCAGAGCATCTGATTCTGACATATGTCAAAGTCTGTAAGTCTCTCGCAGAGAACTAATAAGAAGAAGTTCAAGCAGGGCAGCATTGCACATGACAGATATCCTGAGACTTGATGCTCTTTGATTTAGCAACAGTGGCAAACTGGAGTTCCAATCAATCAGGTGTTAATGCACACACACGCACACCACACACACACACACACACACACACACAGACACACACACACACACACACACACACTAAACAGGTTGAGTGTCTTGCCAAGAGCAGAAATATTGCATTCATTTTCATCTCACGATGGGGTCCCGTACACACTTGCATCATATTAACTCTGGAGCCTGCCTCTGGCCTTCAAAATTAGTCCTAGCAGTGAGAATGTGTTGACTCAGCGTATCCATCAGTGTCCTTTACAACCCCAGGAATTTTCCTCAGCAGATCTATGGAATGGTATCTTTAATACAACGTCAGACAAGTGAAACTAAATTCAGCTGAACTGAAAACCAGACTGTTATGAAAATCATCTAGTGTGTGTGTGTGTGTGTGTGTGTGTGTGTGTGTGTGTGTCCAGTTCATCAGTGGTGTGAGTGTGTGAATCACCTCTTGTAGCCCTGAGGGACATGGGGTCACAAAAATAATAAGGGAGTCCATCTCTCTCTCTCTCTCTCTCTCTCTCTCTCTCTCTCTTTCTCACACACACACACACACACACACACACGGGAGCCATGCACACGCCACACTGAAAATTTCCTTTGGCCTGCAAATGATTTCCAGATGCTGTTGGAATCAAGTGGGACAGAGAGGGGGTCTGTTTGGCAGGAGTTCAGTAGAAAGAGCCTTTGGTGATACTATGAGACCATCTGCCCAGCTAAACTGACAACATTTAGTCACTTTTTAACCATAGAAGCATTAGAGGAAAAGACTGGTGATACTTTTTAAAATCGAGAAGGATTACTAAGATTAAAAATACAAATTTCCTGCTCCTTCCTGTAAAAAATCTTTTCAGTTTGGGATGACTTGGGGCCACTTTATTTTCTTTGTATTGGTCCATAAATAAACAAACACAGACTATTAAGCGAACAACCTCCCAAAAATGTCAGGCACAAACAGTTCATTGCGCACTTAGACTCTGAGTAAATGAAGACAACATGGTCAATGACAAAAAGAGTCTGACTGAAGGATAAAAATAACTTTCTTTCTCACACACACGCACGCACACACCCACACACACACACACACACACACACACACACAGATGTACACACAGCCGGACTGAATTTAAGAGGAATTGTTGCCAGCAGACATAGGGGAATGCCAGCTACTACCCAGCAGTCCTCACTCTAGTTCAATAGAAACAAGAGATGAGCAAAGATGAGGTAGCATGATGGATGACAACTGTGCTTCGCAGTCCAACTCACATAACTTCTGTAAGTGCATTATAAACAGTTTTCCATTTCACAGGGGGTGGACGAAATCCCAGTGATGAAATCCATAAAGCATATCTCACCGTCTGTATCCTCAGACACAGTGGAGTAGCATCCTCAGTACATCTAGATCCAGCAGAAAATAATGTCAAACAACTTATTAAGGAGATCTTGCTAACTGAACTCCTCAGTGGAAGAGGATTTCACACCTCATAACTGATACATGTTACTAAAAAAAAAACAAAAAAAACAAAAAAAACCCCGCTGAAGTCTGAAATTAAAATAGCGCAGGAACTTGACAATGGCAGGAACCAACAGAGGAAGAAGAAAAGAGACACCTCTTACCACTTCTGTCCCCCGGCCATGTGCTGCTGCACAGTGAAGCCAAACTGAGCCTGTTTGGGTCCTTTTATGATCCGAGGATTCTTTGTGTCAATGTTGAAACAGTCATGGGGCCCTGAAATCAGACACAGAAAGTCAAACACAGACCATCCACAACTTGTTTGGACAGTAGACTATATTTACAGGTTTCGGTGACGGTTTCTAGGAGCTATTGCTTTTCTGATGGCCCAAAAGCACAAGCGGAAAGTTTTCATGGTGGCTAACCCGGAAGATTCTGCCAAGTTATACAAGACCTGCTGATAGGTCTCTGCAGACTACAGATATAGCAAAACTCATGACACTTATAGGGCATCTGATTTAACTCTGGAAATATCACCAAACACAACTGTTGTTAAAGTATTGCGCATGCTTCTCGAGGCTGTAAACAATTTTGGATGGTGTTTACTTTGACACAGAAATCTGAATAAGACATCTGTGCTGCTCCTGAAAGACATTATGTCCTTCCGGAATCTTCCTGTGCAATGGAATCTGGAACCTATGCCGCGCACCTTGGAGAAACAAACACTACTCATGGAGGTCCTCCGGTAAGGCATGTCAATAATAATCATGCCTCTTCCACAGATCACAGAGAAAACCGTCACCTCTTTATCTGCTTGTTCTCTTCCTCTATCAGACCCCCAGACTGTCAACAGTCTCGAGTCTGGGGGTCGGAGGATGTGTTTACACAAAGAGGATCAAGTCTAAACTGTTCAGCTGTCAGTCATTCATTGAGCCCCCACAGACACAGTTTGTTAGACTAAGCATGCTGCAGAGAGCTGCTGCCAAAATACTCACTTCATTGGGATAGGATCAGTATCAACACTTCAGTATGCAACACAGAAGACTGGTTCTTTGTTAGGTCAATATACTGAGGTCTTGTCCTTTAAACTGCAGAGCACACAATGTTTACCTCTCACATAAACACTGAAAACTACCTCGTCACCTTAAACACAACAGGAAACTGCCTCTTTATCCAACTGAGTTTGGAAAGAGAGGTCTTTACAATCAGTTAATGCATTTTTGTTTGGGGTTTTTTTTTTTTTCAGGACAAAATAAAGTAATATAGTTATGCTGGTCCAGATCAAATTCACGACTGGTATTGCTCCAATACAACAACAACAAAAGCGAAAAGCTTTGGCCTGGACAATTTTTTTTTTTTCAATTCAAGAATAACTTCATGTCACATGAGGACGTTTCATTACAGTCTAACAGACCTCTGAGATTGTATCATGAAAAAAAGCCTTTCCAAGGAAAATCTACCACAGGTGTTTAGTTGAGCGGCCAATAATTGTGACTCAAAAGAAGTTCAAAAGTGCTAATGTCTTTGAGAATTGGTATAAATCATACTAAATCACATTGCTGTAATCCTGATTAATACATATGGACACCATTAATAAGGAAATAAAGAACCCAGTGGACAAGTAAAATTCATCACATAAAAGAACAAAAACAAACCAAAAAACCAAATCAAATTAAAAAACAGAAAAGAAAAAAACCACAATGAATGAAGATTAGATTTTCTCTAGTGAAGTCACATCTCCTTTGTCTCCTTCTTGACCTGTTTGTTCTGATCTTACAGAAAGCTTATGCCCTCTGAATTCAATTAGAATATTTATTGGTCCTTTTTCAGTCTTTTCCATCCTATGCAAGTAAAATGGAAAAATGGAATTATTAATGATGACGCTGATAACGAAAAACGACAAAGCGATGTTGAGCTTAAATATCTAGCAGAGGAAATAAATCTTTCAAAAGATAGATAGATAGATCTGGATTAGCTCTTTCCTCTGGCAAACAGGAGCTGAAATGAACTTGATAAATTTCAGCAGGACTTCCTTAAATTCCTTCTCTATTTCCTGTAGTCCTTTCCATCATCTCTTAACGTCACTCTCTCCCTCTCTCTGCAGCTGATGGAATGCTGCTCAGCCAGTGTGGGTTTAGGGTTGATATCACAACCTATTTTCATGACACAATTTTGCATAATAATAGTAATGATAACAATAATAACAAAAAGATTTTTAAGTCATTTGAGACAAAGATGTAAACCAAATCATTTACTGTCATCTATTTTGGGTCTTGACTCACTGGCATGAGTAATATGTCCCTGAATGCTATCAAACCCTAATCAAACATGATGACTTATTTAAGGCTGTCAGAAAAAACAGAGTTATTTTTCAGGTAGAGATAAGATGTGTGTCATCAGCAATAAGAACTTTCAGTGTAAGCTAATGAAACATCACCTGACCACAAAAGAAAGTTCATGCACGTAATAAATATTCTGTGGTTCTGGAAGTAATTCTCAACTGTACACTTTCACATGTAGGTCTGAACAATGATTTTTTTCTGTAACAATACAGCTAAACTTTGAGGATAAGTGTGGAGTATACTATTCATATGGACATAATCACTTTTAAATGCCCAACACTTCATGATATATTGTGCCAAAATGAATCTGTATGAATGTGAACAGGAGTCAAGTCAAGCCACTGAGTAAAATTATTTTCTACTTTTGATCCAGGTCCTGCTGATTTATAACTTATGTTCACAAAGAACATTAACAATGTCTGTATATCATGGCTTATTAAAACATATCTTATATCAGATCCTTATCAAAGACTTCATATTCCTACATCAGATAAGTGAAGGGAGTTTTATACAAACCTTCCATTGTTAACAATGACAAGCTGGTAGGAATTTTTTGCCTGACAGACTTTTAATACTGATTTATGGAGTTATGGCATTAAAAGGTACTCATCATATGAAACTCAGCTGTAAGTGAATCTAAGGTTTTAATCAGTAACAGCCATTACAATGAATTACAAGTATTCCTTTCCAACACGAGTCAACAACAAACACCTGACAACTATTTTATCTGGGTCATTGAAAACACATCACTCACATCAAACCTCAGAAGATGTGTTTACCACTCATCTAAATGCTGACACATACCATACATTATTCTTTTCCATTTGCATAAATAGTTTGTGTGTTTGACCTTGCTTTGATGTCTGATGTATGGTTATGGGACAGCAAGAGAACATGGACTGGAGTTTTTTTTATTGTTTGAACATATGAACATGCAGATTGTGAAATGCAGATTTGAAAAAAACATATGTAACAGAAGAGACTTTATATCATTGGAGGGATGATGCCATACCGCTATATAGTTCCGGTCTCTCTCTCTTTTTTAGCGGTGTGTAAGTTTGAAATCTTTCCCATATGTGCTCTCATGGTTTTTCCAATGTGCTGGCTTAAACACACATAAACATAAGTGAGTCACTGGTCGGAGCTTTGATGGCCGTGAGCTCGTTATAGAAAGCAAAACGCACCAGATACCATCGCAGAGTGGCTTTGCCTTATTTCAGTCCTGTGAAATGAAAAAAAAAAAAAGAGAAAAAAGAACTAGTAAGAAAGAGAAAAAGAGTAATGGAGAGGGTCCAGTTTCCATTTAAAACCCTAACGTGGCAGAGTGGTTTAATATCCCCAGTAATATCAGCAGCACTGAGTCGGTCTGAGTATTTGCTGGGTTTCCTGTGTACAGATTCCTCTGCCCAGATAAATAAACCTCAGCCCCATGGCTTCCAGAGCTCAGTGTCAAGGCTGGGCCCGCGCTGCCTTTGGCCCTGAACCAAGCTGCAGGAGCTTCACCACAGTATCGCTGACAGAGGGCCACCTATGGGTCTAGCTAGGCTGTCCAGCCGCGCATATGCCGGTTAAAGCCAGGCAACTCAACACCTATCGTGGGTCCAAACAAACCTCGCTCTGAGATCCAAAGTGGATCACCGAGATCTTGATCCAATCTAACCATGATCAGAAGACCTCGGAATCAAACCAAGTCCTGACCCAAGTCTCAGCTGTTCCCTAGAATCCAAACAAAACCACCTCTCCAAATTTAAAACCCTTGGAGAAACTTTTCAAGACATGGACTTTCATCAAAGATAGATACCTAGAGACCTTAACATGGACCAGATCTGTTAAGACCTTTTGAGATTCAACATGAAATCCAAGCTGAAAAGGAAAGTGAGTCTCACAATTCTTAGACTAACACCTAAAACAGCCATCATAAAAAAGTGAAATATTTGATACCTCAAGCAGGTCCAAAATAAGTCCCCAGACTTGAGAACTGTGTCAGTGATTCACGCTGTATACAGATTGGGCCACAGTGTGTGTGGGACGCCCTTGCTACACATCTGTGAACTTCACAGTCATGTCTTTCTTCTTTTACAAATATTTATGTGTGGAACAGAACTCATGCTAATGAGGCCCACTGATGCCCACTGGCTAACATTATGGGGCAGTGGATTAGGTTTTAATAAACTCCACATGCCGGAAATGCATCTCCCAACATCTGCTTTGAAATGTTATTAAAGCCCAAAAGCTGTTGTACTGTACAGTTATATCTCAGGGACAGATATGCAAACAACTACATACATGCTTCTAATACAAAGAGCATGAGCAGTTTAACATCTTTCAGTTATACCAGTGCTGCTCTTATTAAAGCTGCACAGCCCTTCTGTCTGGAAATCTCATCTGAGGACTGTGGAAAGATGCCTTATGTTGGATGGTGCTGGTGGCATGAGAGTGCTTTTGTGGCCAAAGCAAACGAGCTGTGAGGCACAAGGCAATCACATCCAGAGGCGTTTTTTTTTTTTTTCCCAGCTGGTTTTGAAGTAGGACAATATTCGCAAGTTTCAGAGACTTCTCAGCTTCATAATATACCATTATATCTTACGGCATAAAGGTCTATTCACCAGAGTTATCAAACTATATCAGTGCAGTTACAGTAAATATGCAGACATGAAGATATCAGATGTCCAAAACATACTGGCCATTTGGGCTCAGCAGTAATAAAAGGACAGTAGGCTACATGTACAGAGGTGGAAGAGGAAAGTAAGACAGCACAGTGCTGCTAATAAAATCTGTTTGTTTATATTCAGTTAGGTCAGCAGGAGATTTTCTGGAAAAGCACGAGGAGTCTGTTAGAAAAATATGATGAATGTGAGTTGTTATCTCTGGCTCTGCCTGCATCTTCGCACTCCCACACAACCTTCTCAGGATCTGCTCAGACAGACTTGACGGAGAAGTTAGAAACCAAAGTATTACGTGTAATGCCCAGCCATAAGGCAAACGTAATGTGCTTCAAAGGATGATAGAATAAGATCTGGGAGCTCGAGAGAAGCTGCAAGGGAACACCTAAGATGAATTCCCTAAAACATCACATTTGTATTTTCACCATGTGTTGTATTTGAAAGTCCTATATGTACAAATGCAACATCAGCAAAATATAATATAATAGATTCCGCTGGTGGTTTTGTAATTTGACTCTGCATTGCTGGTTTGATGCATAGATTAGGATGAATCTTGTTATTGACAGAGGCAGAAGCGTGAATCACATTGTACCATGCACTTACCTCACAGGATAAGCACTGGCAAAGGTCAGATAGCTAGCCCGACACTGACCAACAATCACTCTATGCAAGCTTATCCAACCTGCCCAAACTACAGACAGACATAGTACCTCATATGGACTTCCATTCACTCTCCCTTGCTGCCTTAAACCGGCATGGTTTCATTCAAGGGCTTTTTTGCATCAAAACCGACAGCCTCTGCGCTTCGAGAAATCTCTCTGCCCTCTCTTCAAAGGTCATTCTCTCCTCCAGAAGAGCCTTTTAGCCAACAAAAAATTCCCACAACAAAGCAAACATTTCCTCTGTTCTGCCCTAAACTCATAAACAAAGCTATCCTTAAAGGAATAATAATCTGTACTAAAAAAGAGAGAGCATTTTTTGTAAGATAATGGCTACTGGCCGCAGTTTCATTCTTTCTCTCGTATCAGATATGGCTTTGGAACAAGTCTTGATGGATCATTTCTGTGCATCCAAGACAGAGAACAAATGACTTCATCTTAATATCTCTCTCTGTATAGATATGTGACAGTCTCCATGCTTGAAAAATAACATGTGTCAAAAGAACAGGAAAAAAAAAAGAAAACTCTCAGCCATGTGCAACAATGCACGTGCTATTTGAGATAAGATTTGAATCAAAGCGCTCTGATACCAAAGTTTATGTGTGTTTAAAACACCTGTAACAGTTATCTCAATTGCACAGTGCTTTCTTTCTTGGCACATATCTTGATAATTATCCCTTTAAACTAACAGCAGGTTTTCTTTGCATGTGATACAGAGGTTATTTAAAGAGCTGGCGTTCACTGCCTAAGGACACTTCAGCCTGCCAGACTTTCCTTCCTCAATGTGCTGCTGCAATTGTAATTTCACTGCTAATTGAGCCAGACTCTGGCTCCGCACCAACACTTCTCCAGACATTGCAAACTGTGATTCTTTGATTCGGGTCAGATAACATCACCTCTCATTTCAAAGAATGGGAACGCCTTAAATGAGAGACAGAGAACAGGAGCCCGAGAGGTCCAAGCATGCAGGAGCCAGCTCAGCATCCTCCTCTGTCACGACAAACCAGCATTAAAGTTTCCAGAGAAGTATATAGGAAGTACACATTAGACAAGTCATCCTTCACTTCAACCCTACACTGAAACAGCAATGTCAGATCCAGGATTCATGAACTTTAAATACTCTCTGCACTGAACTTTAAATACTTTCAGTGACACACACACACACACACACACATGCACACACACACACACACACAAACAGAGAGAGAGAGAGAGAGTGAGAGAGAGAGAGAGAGAGAGAGAGAGAGAGAGAGAGAGAGAGAGAAGTTTAACTCCTGGAGGATTTTAGAGCTTCTATATAAGTTAAGTTGCAGTGTCTCTCTTTTTGTCATCTCTTTAGAATGGCTGCATCTCATCCAAGTCACGTATCACTGAAATGCATGCATATATATGCACCCACACACACACACACACACACACACACACATACTGACCTGGCAGCAGGCTGCAGAGGATCCAGAGCAGTAGGGTGCAGTAGTACTCCATGTGTTTGTGAGTGAGTGAAAGGACACAGAATCCCGTCAAGTCTTCCTCCTACAGATCCAGCTCTGATTGAATCCACTGCTGCTAAAAACACTCACTATATCAGGGGGAAGTAGGAGGGGACTGTGGCTAAACCAAAAGGAGGTGCACATTCAGCCAGCAGTCAAAAGTCTCTCTTTCCTTCTTTCTCTCTCTCTCTCTCTCTCTCTCTCTCTCTCTCTCTCTCTGCTCGGGCAGACTAACAACCACCAACAGAAACAACTATACAACGACACAACTACACACTCTTAAAGGTTTTTAGCTAAATGTTTGTCTATTAAACGTTTGTATCTGAGGCTCTGGTAGCAGACTTCTGACCATAACCACAGAAATGATATTTGATGAGAAAAAAACAGTGCTTTCTCACAGCACTTCAAAACATAATCTTCAATATCATCATTAATTCCGTATTATGAATGTAAGATTTCAAAACATTAATTCCATGTTATGAACGTAAGAATTCACACCTCACAGGATTCACAGGATTATACCAATTAGTGTAACAAATCTGGTGTTCAGAGCAAATTTGCGGTTCACATAACTGTATGTTACCTCATAAACCCCTCTGTCTGACCATCTCTGTCCAAACCTCCAAAACCTCCATATAATTACCCATTATGTAACAGCAGATACTGACAGACAGTGAGATCTATGACCCTACTCTACCACTGTGATTTTATGGCAGCAAAAGGAATGCAGAACCACACTACAATACAATGAGAGTTTGACTGATTGATACATGTATGGTAATGTTGGTTGTCCAACCACATCAGATAGTGAAAGCACATACACACACACACACACACACAGAGAGAGAGAGAGAGAGAGAGAGAGTCTGTAAAAGTAATCACCACAGAGTGTCAGCTCTCAGGTATCTGTATCAGGGGCATATCTTCAAGCAGTGTCTTACTGTGACTGAGAAATAAACTCTATGGGTCATTTTTAATAGAACTGAACCATCCCTCCTCAGCAGTTGCTGTCAGACTCACCTTACATTTGGCCTGTAATTTAAAGTCAGATTAAGTAGAGTTCTCTCCAGAGTACTTTCAGCATCTGGATTAACTAGATTCTAAAATGGAATAGATGTGTGTTTTTCAGATACATGTACCCTTCTGTCAGAAGGCAAACCATAGTGAACGGACTGGAATTGCGCATCAGTTTTCTCCAACTCTTTCAATGTATTGGCACTGATCCGCTTTCAACGTTTCTCTACCAGAACAAACACACTAAAAAGTGTGATGTGATGTTGATGATGATTGCCTTTTAAACACCATGGATGACGTTTGGCTACAAGTATGACTTGATTTCATTTGGTGTACTTAAAAAGTCATCTCTTCTGTTCTCTCATCAGGGATTCCTATCAAGGCCAACTGCACACACAAAGTCATCAGTTTCCCTCCATTTTTACTCTCCATTTACAAAGCAGACTTCCTCCCGCTCCTCACATCATTCTTTCATCTCTGTTGATAGAACAGATATTCCATGACCATGGTTCAGTGAACCCTGGCAATCTGCCTGGTGCCTCTAAAAATGAACAAACCTATCTGTGAAGGATCAAATTACCTGCAATTAAATTTGCTTTGCACGTAGTTGAAGGAATTATACCAGGAGGTAAATTTAATACACTTCAAACACAATGGAAAGGAATGAGAGGAATTAAAGCCCAAAGCTGCCTCTGAGAAAGAAATGCAGGCTGACAAAGAGTGGCCTACCAGCAATGCAATGGAAAATGCCAAACAAATATGGTACTAAGCCACCACCGAGGCCCACACCAGGAACGCAAGGGGAGGGAGAAAATCAGCAAATATCAGGACCAGCCACTTGAAGTACAAAAGATCTGCAGTGTAAAGGCACAAGTATTTTCAGTACTGATCAAAACCCTGGATGGTCACTCTCTGGAACTGGACAAACAGCTCAGAACTGGAACACACAAGGCAGTGGTCCTTGTCACAGCAGCGTAGCTTGGAAGTGGACACATCCTTTGCAAGATCATGAATCTTCCAGAGGACTTCAACAACAACATCAACTTCAATATCAACAATGACAACGACGATGACAACAACAACAACAACAACAACAATAATAATACCTGTGGGTACATGTGAAATTTATGCTGTGTTTCTCTTAAACAGAAGTATTCAGTGTCTGTTCCTTGAATCCCTGAGTTGCCGAAGAAAAAGAGCTGATACTGGTCATTAAGTGGGCTGTTTTATTTATTCTGATTGTGTCAGTCACACTATTTACCAGGAATGAGATAATTCTGAATCTGTTAAAGAGCACTGATCACTTATTTTCGTGATGGGTTAGGTCTTAAATTTGTACTTTGGTTTTGGAATGGTCTGTAATATCTTTAAAGCTTATACATGTTTAGACAAATGGCGTCCCTGTACACTTCTGTCCTCATATTGCGGCCACGTGGACACCACACAAGCTAAACATACGGTTATATTTGAGCACATATTAGTGTGGGTTGAAAATGCATATAAGTCAGCAGACCCTAGTCAGAGAATGTGAAATCAGCACTACTGTGAACTGCAGCATTTCCTCAGAGACAGCAGTGGGAACACATTCAGTGAGTGCAATAAAGAACCAAGGTGCATAAATATGTTTACATATGTGAACACTGAATGTGTTTATTTTTAGGATTTTTATATTAGTATCTTAAATAAGAAAAAGCGTCTGCAATAAAATCCCATATATATTTCATTGTGTCTGGACATTTTTCCTTTCAACACTGAGCGCCTATAAAATTGAAATAAGAGAGCAAGTAGTGTTTTAGAGACTAGATGGCCTAGTTAATCAAACACAGTGACTTCAACCTGTTATAATGTCTATAGGACAAGCTAATGGAAATACCAGGTAAATATATCATTCTTCCAAGACACTGATTTTCCCAGGCAGAGGCAAACTAACTTACATCAGACATGGATAATAAAAGCAAAATCAAAAAAGATTGGATAGTAAAGGGTGATGGACGAGAACAATGCAACATGAAGTAGGCTTTTTCCCAGTATTGTGGGATTATAACTCATGACCAAAAAATCCTCTGTTGTCAATTTGAGAGTCATCAACATCCATACACAAATGATGAATTGGAAAGTAACCTACAATTAAAGGCTTTTTTTTCAAAATGAAGAAAAGGGGCCAAGTATTGAGAGTTGGGTTTCCTCAGTCACTATTTCCAGAGAAGGGGGAAACTGTTCCCCCCATTAAGTCATGCTGTAGCCAAAACTGCCATGCGTGCATGCATATTTAACTCACGGAGACATGCAGCCAGAAGAACAAGGGGGGGGCGAAACTCTGAGATGTGAGGTGTTAAGTTTTTTTGGAAATAAGACTCTCACATCCTTCCTGGATGAGGAGATTCAAATCAGAACAGAAAGGAGCACCAAGAAATCAATATTTGTCCAACAAACCACAGAAACACTTATCTCACAACCACAGAGGGGCCAAATACAGAGCCACAACTGCAATCAATTATCTAAATGACCTATATGTTACCTGCTCTATGACGAACTGCCTTCTATTTAGACAAGCAAGAGCTACTGATGACCGGAGTTTGGTAGAGAGAGAACAGAGTACCTAACAGCCTTCATCAGAGTTCAGAAAGTTTAGTGCTATATAAGCTACAGGAAAAATGATTAAATATTTTGACAAAAAAGTAAGAATCCGTGCTTTCATTCGATTCGATGTCATTCAGGTCAGAGCAGGCACATCACTTTAATGTGTCAAGTGGTCTCTGATCATATAAGGAATTGTCCAAAAAAACTGCAGCACAGTATTGCAGTCTCACTGGACTGCCTTTTGACTTGTGGGAGGATGACCTCACCATGTCAGACTGGTTTGTCAGGGTTCCTGCGTGACCTGCTCTCTATTGTGCCCCTGCTGGTCAGGTCTGGTGACAGCTGTCATTTGTTTTTGGTTTTGTCATGTGCTTTTGTTTATTTTGGTCTTCCATGTGCCCTGGCCCCGCCCCTCACTTATTGTGCTCACCTGTGTCTCGTTGAAGTAGTAATTAGTCTGTCTATTTAAACCCTGCCTGTTCTACCCTTTGTTTGTCAGTTCGTACCGCCTTCCACAGTGTGTCGTCCTAGCCTTTTGTTATCCTGATTGTCTTCTGTTCTTGACCTCTGCCTGTTTTTTTGACTTTTTGCCTGTTGGATTTTGCCTCTTCTGCCTGCCTGCCTGCCTTGCCCTGTATCTGCTTTTGATCTTTTGCCTGTCTCTGGATTTTGCCTTTGCCTGCCGTTTTGGATTGTTTGCCTCCCTCTGACTGCTCTGTGGTACGACCTCTGCTTGTTTTTTGGATTCCGCTTTCTGCCTAGTGTATTGAAAGACTTCTGCCTGGCACAATAAACATTTTATTTATTCATCAGTGAGTCTGCAACTGAGTCCCCTGTTTTCCCTGACAACACGAACTGACACTAATGGACTCAGCAGACTCCAGCCAGCTTCGAGAGGCTCTCTCTCGACAGGGTGCTATGTTGGGAAGACATGAGGGCCATTTTGCCAACGTTAACCAGACAATGGAGGCCTTCTCTGCCACCCTGACCAGTATCACTTCCCAGTTACAACAGATCCAGCTGGCACTGAAACCTAGCCATTCACCACCAGTAACGTCATCCGCCCCCCAGCAAACCCCTCCAGCTCAGCTGGCCCGAGAGCCCCGTCTGCCACCACCTGAGTCATACAACGGCGAACCAGGAACCTGCAGGTCCTTCCTCTCTCAGTGCTCTCTGGTTTTCGAGCTCCAGCCCACCACCTTCCCCACTGATCGAGCCCGTATTGCATATGTCATCACTTTGCTGTCTGGTCGAGCAAGAGAGTGGGGAACGGCAGTGTGGGAGACTCGGGCTCCATTCTGTGACAGCTACCAGGCATTTTGTGATGAGATGAGGAGGGTCTTTGATCGTTCCCAGCATGGGAGAGAGGCCGCCAGAGAATTGCTGAGAATCCGGCAGGGAGTCCGCTCAGTTTCAGATTATGCTATCCAGTTCCGCACTCTTGCCACCACGACCGACTGGAATACAGAGGCCCAATATGATGCCTTTCTGAACGGTTTGTCCGAGGCCATTAAGGACGAGCTAGCCACCTGTGAGCTACCAACTGGCTTTCAGCATCTGATAGATTTGGCCATACGAATCGACAACCGCATGAAGCAACGTCGTCAGGAGTGGATTACTGAAGGAGCACGGGGTCCCTCCAGGTTTCATATGTTCACTCGCCAGCCTGAATCAGGGTCGTCTTCGCCAAGTCATCCGTCACCATCGACTGTCACCCCAGAACCCATGCAGGTCGACCATGCCCGTCTGTCCGTCTCAGAGAGACAAAGGAGGATCAGCACCAATTCCTGCTTGTACTGTGGCCGGCCCGGCCACTTTGTGTCCACCTGTCCAGTAAAAGCTAAACGCTCACCTTTGAACACGGGACTACAGGTGAGCAATACTCCGCTTTCCCGGCCCTCTACCACACGTACTCTCTTACCAGCTTACCTTGTCACTGACGGCCATAGACACATTATTTCAGTACTCATCGACTCTGGGGCAGAGGGGAACTTTATGAATGCAGGTCTGGCCGCCCAACTTGGCATCCCTTCCACTCCGCTACAGTTCCCTGTGGAGGCCAACGCACTAACGGGAGTAAGGCTTGCTCGGATCACTCACACAACAGCTCCGGTGAGGCTTCTCATCTCTGGCAATCACTGGGAGAACATTGTATTTCATTTGATTGATTCACCCCAGGCATCTGTTGTTTTAGGCCATCCCTGGCTAGCTCAGCACAATCCCCACATTGACTGGTCCCACAATAAGGTTTTAGAATGGAGCTCCTTCTGTTCGAATCACTGCCTCCGTGCTGCTCAGGCTCCTTCAACCCCGGTTCCCTCGTCTCCAGAGGAGCACCCTGACCTGTCCTCAGTTCCCCCTGAATATCGGGATCTCAGCATGGTATTTAGCAAAGCACGAGCCACTTCTCTGCCGCCTCACCGTCCATATGATTGCGTCATAGAGCTCCTTCCAGGGACTTCACCACCCAGAGGCCGCTTGTACTCCCTGTCGCCACCAGAGACGGAAGCCATGAACAGGTACATACAGGACTCCCTAGCAGCTGGCATAATTCGCCCCTCTTCTTCCCCAGCTGGGGCGGGGTTCTTCTTTGTCGGCAAGAAGGATGGGTCTCTCCGTCCCTGCATTGATTACAGAGGCCTCAATGATATCACTGTGAAGAACCGCTACCCGCTACCCCTGATGTCATCCGCTCTTGAGCTGCTGCAAGGTGCCACAGTCTTCTCCAAGCTTGATCTCCGTAACGCCTACCATTTAGTCCGCATAAGGGAGGGAGATGAGTGGAAGACTGCCTTCAATACACCATCAGGCCACTATGAGTATTTGGTTATGCCATTTGGTCTCACTAATGCCCCTGCCGTCTTCCAATCCTTTGTTAATGACATCCTTAGAGATATGCTAAATCTGTTTGTCTTTGTCTACCTGGATGACATCTTAATATTTTCCAGATCACTCCCTGAACACATCCAACATGTCCGACGGGTGCTCCAGCGTCTCTTGGAGAATCAGTTATTTGTGAAGGCGGAGAAGTGCGAATTCCACAAGAGCACCATCTCGTTCCTGGGCTATGTGATCACGGCAGGAGGGATTCAAATGGATCAGCAAAAGATAAGGGCGGTAGAGAATTGGCCCCAGCCCACTTCCCGTCGCGACTTGCAACGGTTCTTAGGGTTTGCCAATTTTTATCGCCGCTTCATTCGCAATTTCAGTACCCTGGCAGCCCCCCTCACCTCCCTGACTTCATCCAAACTGAGATTTTGTTGGAGCCCAACTGCCGAGAGGGCATTCTCTGAGTTGAAGAGGCGGTTCACCTCGGCTCCCATCCTCATCCAGCCTGATCCTGCCCGCCAATTCATTGTTGAGACTGACGCATCTGACGTGGGAGTGGGTGCCGTTTTGTCTCAGTTTTCTGCTGTGGATGGTAAGCTACACCCCTGTGCCTTCTACTCCCACAGATTAACCCCCACGGAAAGTAATTATGACATCGGAGACCGGGAGTTACTGGCTGTCAAACTTGCTCTGGAGGAATGGAGGCACTGGCTCGAGGGGGCAAGTTCTCCTTTCTTGGTTTGGACTGATCATAAGAACCTTGAATATATCAGGTCTGCAAGACGTCTCAATTCCCGTCAGGCCCGCTGGTCTCTCTTTTTTGCTCGGTTTAACTTTACCCTGTCTTATCGCCCTGGTTCCAAGAACAGCAAACCAGATGCCCTCTCTCGTCAGTTTCAGGCATCTGAGGACACCCCGGAGGTCACTACAATTCTCCCCAAGCGATGTCTGGTCGCAGCTGCTCGATGGGATATCGAGTCGGTGGTCCGATCTGCACAGCAGGGTGAGTCTGGACCCAGCTCTTGTCCTCCTAACCTTTCGTATGTTCCTCAATCTGTCCGCTCCCAGGTTCTCCAGTGGGGACACTCATCAAGACTTTCCTGTCATCCTGGGATCCGACGTACGGCTGCCTTCATCAGTCGGATGTTCTGGTGGCCTTCCATGAGGGACGATGTTCATAGCTTTGTCTCAGCCTGCCCAGTCTGCGCCCAAAACAAGTCCTCCAACCGACCCCCTTCAGGCCTACTACAGCCTCTGACAGTTCCCAAGAGACCCTGGTCCCACATAGCACTGGACTTTGTGACTGGATTGCCTCAATCTAATGGTAACACCACCATATTAACTATCGTGGACCGTTTTTCTAAATCTGTGCATCTGGTCCCTCTTCCCAAGCTACCCTCTGCTAAGGAGACTGCCCTCCTCCTCATTCATCATGTTTTCAGGCTTCATGGTTTACCCACGGAAGTAGTGTCGGACAGAGGACCACAGTTCACCTCTCACTTCTGGAAGGCTTTTTGTAAGTTGCTTGGAGCAAAGGTCAATCTCTCCTCTGGTTTTCACCCACAGACTAATGGCCAGACTGAACGGGCCAACCAACAACTGGAAGTGATGCTCCGCTGCCTGTCCTCCCAAGAACCCTCTTCCTGGAGCCAACAACTTCCCTGGGTTGAATATGCTATTAACTCCCTACCCTCTTCCTCCTCTGGTCTGTCCCCTTTTCAGTGTTGCCTGGGCTATCAGCCCCCTCTGTTCCCTGCCCAGGAGGAGGAGGTCGGAGTCCCTTCAGCACAAGCATTCATCCGGAGATGTCTACGGACCTGGAGGCGCGCTCGGAGGGCCCTGCTTCGTTCCACAGCCAGGATAAAACTACATGCTGATCGTCATCGCAGCACGGCTCCACGCTATCGGCAAGGTCAGCGCGTGTGGCTTTCCGCCCGCGACATTCCCCTGAGGGTGGATTCCCGCAAGTTGGCCCCTCGTTTCATTGGTCCCTTCCCCATCGCCAAGGTGATCAGTCCTGTCGCTGTGAGGCTGAGACTGCCCTCCACTCTCCGTCGTATCCACCCCACATTTCATGTCTCACAAGTTAAGCCCTTCATCCGCAGCCCCCTCTGCCCTGTCCCCAAGCCCCCTCCTCCCCCCCGCCTCATTGATGGCTCAGAGGCCTTCACGGTGCGCCGTTTATTGGATGTGCGGCGCCGGGGTCGCGGACTTCAATACCTCGTGGACTGGGAGGGCTATGGTCCTGAAGAGAGGTGTTGGGTCCCAGCTCGGGACATCCTTGACCCCACACTCATCCAGGAGTTCCACCGTCTCCATCCCACACCACCAGTTGGGACGCCAGGAGGCGCCCGTAGGAGGGGGGGTACTGTCAGGGTTCCTGCGTGACCTGCTCTCTATTGTGCCCCTGCTGGTCAGGTCTGGTGACAGCTGTCATTTGTTTTTGGTTTTGTCATGTGCTTTTGTTTATTTTGGTCTTCCATGTGCCCTGGCCCCGCCCCTCACTTATTGTGCTCACCTGTGTCTCGTTGAAGTAGTAATTAGTCTGTCTATTTAAACCCTGCCTGTTCTACCCTTTGTTTGTCAGTTCGTACCGCCTTCCACAGTGTGTCGTCCTAGCCTTTTGTTATCCTGATTGTCTTCTGTTCTTGACCTCTGCCTGTTTTTTTGACTTTTTGCCTGTTGGATTTTGCCTCTTCTGCCTGCCTGCCTGCCTTGCCCTGTATCTGCTTTTGATCTTTTGCCTGTCTCTGGATTTTGCCTTTGCCTGCCGTTTTGGATTGTTTGCCTCCCTCTGACTGCTCTGTGGTACGACCTCTGCTTGTTTTTTGGATTCCGCTTTCTGCCTAGTGTATTGAAAGACTTCTGCCTGGCACAATAAACATTTTATTTATTCATCAGTGAGTCTGCAACTGAGTCCCCTGTTTTCCCTGACATGGTTGTAGTATTAATTCTGTGACATATACAGCTGACAAATGGGTTGGGGGTGGGGGGGGGCACACCTGTGTTGAATATGGAATTCATTCATAATCCAAATTATGGTGTGAATATCTCCAAACTAATTGCATTGTCCCTAGTCATCACGGCCCCCCTCTCTCCTTTTCTCCCCCTACTTCTCTCTGAGCCAGGTCTGACCAGCCTCACAGATGTAGCCGGGCCTTTTCCGACCCACAGTTTCAGCATAAAACGCAGACTGCAGGCAAAGGGACACATGTAGCCATGTCAGTGACAGCTTCCCCTGCTGTGGTTAAACTCATGGAAGTCATAAGGGAACAGACTGCAGATCAAAAACCACACAGACAAGTGTGTGCCTTCAGCTGCCTTTATACTTAATGTAGCCCACAGATAATCCATATCTGCCCCCCCCCGCCTCCTCATTCTCGCTGACCATTTTCTCATGAAATTTAGCTTACGACATGGCAACCAAGGTCAATAATTTAAAACAATTTCAGAGACACTTTATGGCTTCCATCTGAATGCCAAATATGGTTGACTCTTTCTCCGTTAAGCCAACAGCCACTAGGCATGGGTGATGCAGAGTAGACAGACAATCAAACTGAAAAACCTTGGACATTACACTCGTTTTAGGAAAAAATTTTCCAAACAACATTGTAATTCACAAATTTGATTTACTGCAGTATAAGGCTTCTGTATCTTTAGGCTCTGCTCCAGCTCCACCATGAATCGTCGATACCCAAACAAGATATAAACCATCTGTTTTGAGTGAAGAAGATTACTTGATGATGTAATTTCTTCATTAAATAGGCACGAGATGGTAACTTCTGGGCCTCTCAAATTCCAAGAAAATTGTTTTACAGATTTTGTTGTTGTTGTTGTTGAACCATTCATTTAAACACGCAAATATGTCCTTAAAATCTATGAAATCATGTTTGAGGAATTAAAGAATTTGATCCAACCATGGTAGCATGAGTTAGTTAGTCCGTCATGCGAAGGGAGATGTGCTTAGACGAAATTGGTTTTTTGAGTGACAAGAAGCCCTAAGTTGGAGGAATTTGGTGGTTTTGGGAATGGAGCTGCTGTTCTCACAAATTCATTCCCTTGTTGGGATACATACTCACACAATCCAATATTTTATCATGCGCTCTACTGATGGTATGTTGGAGTTAATGCTTTGTGCTGAAATTCTGTGGCTTTGGACAGCGACTGATAAACTCACGATCATTCACATCTGAGGATGCCATAACTTTAACACTATTCAATCTTTCATGAAGGGTATGCTGCTTAAATTTTTATGTTGCTGCGTGTAATGACAGTATACACACATACACAGAGAGGGAAAGAGAGAGGGGGGGGGGGGAGACATTGTTTTTCTCTTTCCATTTCAGGAGTTCTTTTCAGGACACAGAAGGCCAGTCCAGTGATGCAGTTACATGTACCTACTGAAGTGTGCTCAGTTTATCCTCACTGAAGGACTTACGCCATTACTTTCATGCTGTTTTGGAAGCCACACTTCAAAGAATTAAAACATTTGGCAAATAGCTGTCAAAATAATGTCAGTTTCCTTTTTGTGGAATCTCTGTATTGGACAGCATCCACTGTATTACCAGAAATAGAAACACATAGACTTTATGATGTGAGAGACTGTTTTGGGACTCCTAGATTAGAAAGGGATAATTTCATGTTCCTCTCATGAAATTCAGCTTTAGCTTGTACTTTGAATAGGTCACAGTAGTTCTTGCAAATCTGTAGACAAAACTTGCAGGGTAGACATTTCAGTGAATGGAAGAAACCTAAAATGTTCCAACCAATGAAAAACACTGCAACCATGTGTGAACATAAAAGCATGAATATGTCTGTAGTTGCAGAAAATGATGCTTTCATGTCCGTGTGTAGGTTTCCAGGATACTTACTGAGCACTATCTGAGTTTAACACAATGAAGCATTTTCACAAAGGACACAATGTTATCACCAGTGTTATTACTGTGTAATAACACATATTCTCATTGATTTACATGCTTATTTCAGCCATAGACGAACCTGTTTCAGGTCCTTTGCTGCAGCCATAAATGATACATATGCATTATTGGTGTTATTTATTCACACTGAAATTTATCCCTCGCAATAACTGTATTCAGTCTCAAATACCTCCCAAATATTTCCAGAGGTACTGCAGAATTGCATGCATGTTTCCCATTCCAACTCATTTCTACTTTCCTGTGTTTCCTGCCTTGTCAAGGTAAGGCTGAAATGTATTACGTAGCATATGAGAGATGCTGAGGAAATACTTATGTCTGGTTCAGACCACATAAAATCAGTTTACTGTCTCCTTTCAGTTTAAAAAACGCTCAAAATAGACTCGGCACATTCACATTACAAATTTGATCCCTTTCCCAGATAACATTTTGGGACATTTTTCCCCTCATCTCTGTCTTGGCCTTTCTCTGAATCTGGCGTTTTCATATCTACTGGGCTTCCACAAAAAGGCATTAGTCCTGAGCCTGATCACTGAAGGGAACCATTAGAACATTTCACCACTACATCAGCATGAGAAAAGTGTTCATAGTTACTGCTTCTAACCACCGTAAGAGGTTTGGCCCCCTCTGACTCTGTGCAAGAGCCTGATTGTCAAAGGGGCAATAAAGTCTAAGCAAAGCAGCACACATTAACAGTTCTGATGGAATGCATTCATTTCAGCAGCTTTTTTCCTGAGAGTTTTAACCCTATACGCTTAGGAAACTTCGTTTTTTTTTAATCTGTTTTTTTCTGAAATCACTTGCAGCTTTTTGAAGACAGAGTTTAAATGTTTAAACTGCAGTAACAATGTACCAGTTGAGAAGCATGTTATGCAGTGAAAATGGTGAGGGACTGTAATATAAAAATGCAAAGAGACTAGAACGAGTCTAGTCTGAACCGTGAGTCATTTTAACTTTTGCAGATATCTGGCAACAGATGGATCTACTTGAGAGTGCCAGTAGCAACACTGAAAGATAGAGGAATATGGAAACTGAAACCACTCACCACAAAGCAACTGTACTACACACACGTGCACACACACACACACACACACACACACACACACACACACACACACATGCACACGTGCACACACACACACGCATGGAAACACATATTTACCAGTGCAACACACACTCACACACTTATGCAAGCACACGCATACACTTACAGGCACCACACACACACACACACACACACACACACACACAGGGCTACATATCTCCCTCATCACTCAGCTCTGAAATAAAAACATACAACTTCCACAAATTATTTCCACAGATAAACTCTCCATACAAATAAATTAACAAGACTGGCTTGGATTGATGAAAATCCCCAGTAAGCATAAAATTATACTACTCCCTCTTGCCACCTATGCCAAAACAATACAGCTGTGGTCGGAAACAGCGCTTCCTAACCTGAATGCGGCCAAAAGCCGACCAGGCCGACCAGAACTACAGTCAGAACCCTCAGTCAGCCCCCCTCCATGTACCATTAGGAGAGACAGTTCCTGCACCATCCTTTTAACCTATAATTCCCTCTGAAGAGCTGTCCCACCACTCGACAAGTCTTCTGCTGCAAGCCACATACTCCTGTTTCACAGAGCTTCCTCTTAAACTCAAATGGAAAAAAGAAAATATGTCTGAGCTGCAATTTTGTCTTGTTTCTCCTGCATCACCATGGAAAACCAGACATCTTTAATACGTAATTATTAGGTTTCTGGAGGCTTGCGTGTAGTTATTTATTTTCGGGCTGACCGCTTAAAGTTGACCCCCCCCCCCCCCCCCTTCTTGCAATCTCTGTAAATCTGTTCCATATGACAGCATATCAGGAGATTACGTATCATATGATGCAGAAAGGAAAATTGCGCAACACAATTTCATGACACTGTTGTCTGGGTGCTACTGTTTCCAAGCGTTCCTGGATGTTACTGAATTTCTCTGTTTATTGATGACTTCGACTTGGCTGTGTAAGAGGAGGATTTTGATTTTGTGCTTGTCTCACCAATTAGTTTTGCAGTTAATCTTCATTTTTGAGATGAAAGACAAGCAGCAAGACATTTTAGGAGGGGTCATTCCAAATGTTCTAATTAAAATATGATCCGTACTCGAAAGCGGGAACATTTCTCTGAGTAAATGCTGTGTTTGAGCTGGAGTTACATGAATTAAGAAGTGGCATTTGAAGCATACCAGAAATATCTAGTAAATTTAGACTTCGTTTTTGAATTTCTATTAATACAAGGATAATCTCAATATTCCTGGTAATATTTCTGTTTTATCCTCACAGATTAGACAACCAGTCTCCCAGAAATGCTTTCAGAGACAGCCTAAAAGCTATTGTTCATTTCACAGAACAGGAAAAAAAAACATGCTTGTGACGTCAAATGGATATGTGACGGATAAACTAAGATTTCCCTGTTTACTCCTTATATTGGCTTTTATAATCTGCCAAGCAAATGTTTCCTGGCATAGTTTAAGAAGAATTTGGACAACAATGATACTGACATAGACAGGGCTCTAAACCTAGAACAATATCAACAAAAACAGTTGAAATGCTTTCAAAGGCAAATCATAAATGTCAAAAAGCTCTTTTAGTTGTGCTCGAAACAATGTAGGCATTCTGAAATTAAGTGTTTGTTGTGATGCTATTAATCTGAAGTTCATTGTTCTGGTAAAGTGGTCATTAACAGAATTTCTGACTTCGGTGAAGTTACGCAGTGCCCCAAAATAGCGTTGCAATCTTTCGTGGTTTTCGCAGATTGCGTAATGATTACCCAAAGAAAGACTGGGTCAGGAATTATAAAGAATTTTTTGGGGAAAAAAATGGAACTCAGTAACACAGATCTAGGCCTTGAAAACATTATCACTTTCCTGGACTTGGGTCACAGACCCAACAAGAATAGCAGAAATGTCTGAGCAGAAATACAAATAAACTCGTAATCAACGTCACACCAGCTGAAAAAAGAAACTGCTGTACTCCTCAATTAAACAAGAAAGAAAGAAAGAAAGAAAGAAAGAAAGGAAGAAAGGAAGGAAGAAAGAAAGAAGAAATGATGGGGCAAATTAAAACGTGTCTATTTACAAAAGAGTCTGAAATCTAGCTGGCCTGCCCCTGCCTGGTCCCAGGCACCCAGCCGGGATCCTGGAATGGGACTGGCGGGCCTGGAAATACCAGCTGAGAGGTTTTGCTTTTAGATCAGCCTCACAGCAGTGATTTACATGCCCGGGACTAGTCTAGAATACCAGACTCACAGGTCTACCAAGGCCACACTGCCATATGTCAGGGGCAGTATTTGTCTGACAATTAAATGTCTATATTTGGTAGGATCAGGCTGGCATTCATGAATAAACTTCCTCTACAGACTGCTGTATGTCCTTTATACATGTTGAATGTATTTTTTTGGTTTTTGTCACCTGATGAGAACGGTGGAAAACAATATGTTGACAGTCAACGTGATTCGCACGGTAATACCTTGAAAAGGTTCAGCCATTGTTCTGTATTTGACCTATTTCTAACCTCTATTCTGTTATGTGCGTACACACGGACGGTTCGATCCGTATCCAATATTTATTTTTTGTTTAAATCAATGTTTATGTATTACTAGCAGCATAAACTACACCAGTGAAGACCATAACTCAAACATCCGTGTTACAGCTGGCTTTGATAAAAGGTGTTCACGATATGCTTTTTTTTGGGGGGGGGGGGGGGGGGGGGGGGGCGCACATAACTAACTCCAAATGATAAAGTTCAAAAATGTCTTTAGAAATTTTAGAGGGGGCCATCACACCACATATTCATCTTAATAATGTGAAGATTTTCACAGAGTACTCATTACCTTGATCAACTGCCCAGGAAGATTTCTCCACGTTTGTTGTATGAAATCTCCTCTCATGGTGTGTTGTGCAATTCACAGACATAGAAATGTGTTCCAAATGGTTTTGCATTGTTTGTGTTGGATCTCTCATCTGGCAACAATCTTGTTGTCTAATCCAGAGCTGTAATCAATTAACAGTTCAATCAAACCCAATTAACATTTGAGCTTCGGTGAAGACCAGCAAACACAGCTGCAGGAAGCATAAGAGCAAAGAAATATGATAGGACACAATACACTAACACAGACTTACAAAAACGGAAATATACTCTATCCAGGTGTTTTTGGACTTTCTTCCATGCGTGCACATACAAACACATGTGCACATCCACACAAGCGCACACACACACATACACACAGACACACACACACACACGCCCGCGCAGACGAACACGCACACGCACACGCACACGCACACGCACAGTCAATTTAATCAGTCCCATCCCAACCTTGTCCTAGTTGCTCAACCTTGACCGTCATGCACAATAGCATCTTGCACTTCTCCACTGTGAGAAGGTGAGTAAAACAGTCTAGCCACTGGACTGATGTTTTGACGGCCAATCACTCTGGTGGTTTTTTCATGTGGATGAAGGGAATTCCAGTGCTTTTATGATAAGCTCAGGCTTGTTAACTGAAAGCTGTGGACTCAGAACTCAAGGCAAGATGGTGAGCTATGTAAGCCTGGTCAAGGGGAGCCCTAATTGAAGCAAGAGCTGTAGACTTAGAGCGAACTTCACTTGCCTTTTAAACTGAGACCTCAGATGGGCCACACAGGTTCTGTAGACAGTAGGTTCTGTTCTCTTCAGTGTCCGTCCAGTGAAGAAGTAAAACTATAAGAAAATGTAAGTAGGCCTATTTGTATTCCTAGTTAAGGAGGGTTAAGTTCTGAAAACACTCAAAAATATTTTTAGACAGAGAGTTGTGCATGAATGGGCTATTGCCCTAATAAGAGGCTAAGGAATTTTAAAATGTTTGACAAAACCCCATGCTCACTGAAGAACCACAATCCCTAGAGTAGCGTGAAGTTAAGGTTTAGTTCAGTGTTTTCACATTTTCAGCCTTTGAGACACACATGACATGATCTTCATTTCTGTACCACAACCTGATTAGTTCTGTTTTATTTTATTTTATTTAACTTTGAACCAACACTTTCTCATAACCTTTATATATCTTTATATAAACAAAACTGCTTAAAACAGTTACAAAATTCATGTTTTTTTTAATGCCATCAATGAAACAACAATGAAACAGATGTATTTTCTAAGCACACTGGAAGTTTACTGTATGATAGACCACAAAATTGAATTTTCAAATTGCCTGTTTCATGTTATTTCAAGAAGATGGGAAACTGGAAAAAAAAATTTCCCCTCTGTGATGTGTTATACTCTGAAACCCTAGCAATATCACGCAGGCAAGTCAGGTCCGTGAGATGAGTTATACGTGTAAACATCCTCTAGTGACAGGAGAGCATACAAGGCTGGATAGCAGCACTCAGATTCGGGTTTTCAGTGAGTTTTTATTTTTCTTTCTTTCTTTTTTTCCTTTTTTTTTGTTGTTTTTTGGAAGCAGTCAGATAGGATGAAATGTAATTCTTTTGGTATTTAAACATGTTTCAACCAAAGCCTAAATTTCATAACTCATTTTGGGATTTTTGTAGTAAGACTGCTACACATCTTAAGAATGTTGTTTACAGTGTTTCGTAGTAACTATAAAACTGTGAATCAGTGGTATTAGAGGTTCTTCGAAGCACTGCAATCAAAGTTTCTTGATTTTAGCTTAATGGCCCCTGCCCCCAGCCATTTGGCTAAAATTGTTATTTAGATTTGTTCTTGTTTATATCTTAACCGTTGTACTGTATGGGGTCTTTAAGAGGAATTTAATAACTGTTGTGTTCTTAAATGTTACCACAATCACCTTTGTGCTTTTAGTAATTCAGTATGAGTGTGTGTGTGTTTGTGGGTGTGTGTGGGTTAGTGTGCAGACACTTAAGTCTCCCATAATGTTTTATTTAAAACTTAACATTTAGTCTATACTTATCCTTTCACCTGGGCAGACATCATTTTCTCCCAGTGTGCCTTATAACAGACGCTTCTTCTTCAATAAAAACAATTATAAGTCAACAAAAGTTTAGTCATTGTGAAGGTTTGACAGGGTTAAAAGGTGAAGAGGTTTATGAGGGGAAAGTGCCACGTTCGGAATGTTAAACTGAATGTTTCATTCTGGGTTTCTCTCAGATGGAGGTGTGAGGTAAGGTCGCAGTGGGGCTTTTGCTCAGAGATCCACATAAATCAGGAGCGTCGATGAGCAGCAGGTGAAATAATAAAAGTATGAATGTAGTGTTTCTGACACGAGAAGATAGAATAATGGGAAACCAGTGCAGTCGCAACCAAGAGACAACTGGAAACCAACACACTGGAAAAAATCCTCTGAGGACGGAAAAAAAAAAAGACTGAAAATGTGTGTAAACGATGGAAGGAGGAGGAGAGCAAATGATGGAGAGGTTTTAGTGCAATGTGTGTCCCTCTCTTTTTCTCCTTCCTCACTCTTACTCTCTCTCTCTCTCTCTCTCTCTCTCTCCCTCTCACATGCTTATTCACTCTCTCTCTCTCTCTCTCTCTCTCTCTCTCTCTCTCCCCTTCTTTCTCTCTGTCTCTGTCTCTGTCTCTCTCTCTCTCTGTCTCTCCCCTTCTCTCTCTCTTCACCTTTGGTGCTCTCTTTATCACTCCATGCTATATATCCATACAGTAAGTTCACTCCTCTTAGGTCACACAAAGTAAAATGAAGAGGGGTTTATTCTACCTAGAAAACTTTATCTGGCCCTGGTTAAGGTTAGTAAATGCTGGGACGCGCAACAGTGCAAGGAACCATACATTTTTCTTCTATTACGCAATCTCCTTCCTCCACTCCTCTTCGACTGTTCTGTCTCCATCTATTCATCGGTCCATCTCTCCTCTGTCTGAGTCCCTTATTCCTTCTCTTTGTCGGAGGAAGTGGTTTGTGCGGCTGGCTGGAACACCGTGCTCTGCGCTCAGAGAATGGTAACCGGAGAACAGCGGTATTAAAAGTTCCACTTGAGTAACAGTTTCTGCTCGAGATCGCTTACTCTTAGGCGCTCCGCAGCAAAAGGCCATGTGCGTGCGTTTGTGTAGAGAATTTTGATGCAAATGTTGAGGAACAGACTGCCCCCTATAGTCAGAATTGCTGAAGTGATACATTTTTATTGAAGGTCCCTTAATATTTATGTCCTTACTTGACAACAGAAGAAGCATATTAATGATAATAATAAAGTAATAGGAACAACTCCACTGAATTTAAAAGATCTCCTCTTTCGTGGATATTTTATGCATCTAATGAATCTAATCAATGCATTAATGCATTGCGTTAGATTCAAATCACAGTTCCACTGAGACAGGCTCTTTACCATATGTGGTATGATTATGACAGTGTTCTGTACCCATATTTACATTAACAAATATTTCATTGCGTCAGGAGGTGTACTTACTATAGACGTAACTGTACTCTTAAAATTCATAATGCTCTCAAATTTGGGGAGAAATATGCACTGTTCGTGTACTGTGTACCGCTGCATCATACTTAACAAACAATGTAAACCCATCTCAATCAGACATCTACCGCATTAGAAATTCTGAACACAGCAGAATAAAATTGCCCTTTTGTGTATTGTTATCTCTGATTGGTTGCCAGTGGCTATGGAACATGGTTCAGTAATGAAGGCATTCTGAAACTTCAAAAAAAAACACGTTATCTCTTTAGTTTCCCTGTCTTTCTTTTAATGAGAACAGAGTGAGTGCAGAGGATTGACCTCATTTGAAGGTTCTCCAGAGCTCTGGATTCAATAAGAGGTTATCTACCAACTTTGACTGAAAAGCTGATTTACTGACCTTAACAGTCATTAGCCTGTCTGCACTATAACCACTTAAGGCAAAAGGAATGGTTCATAGATGTCAGAGAATGACAAAGACCAAAAAAGTGGTAGCATTAGTACTAAACTATGACAAACATCTCAGACTAACAGAAGAATGTGAACTTCAGATATGCAGCAATTGTTTGAACTGCCTTACATTTGATTTTCTGTCCACAGTTCTCAGCATAGCGTGTGAAAAACAAAATTGCCACTAGAGGGCAGTACACTCTCACAGATTTTGTCGTTTCTCTTACAATGACTGACGCTGGGATCTGGATGAATGGAGCTTCTCTTGGGTCAGTATGAGAGGGCAACTTATACCAATAGTGGAAATAAAACTTTGGTGATTTCAGTACAGGTTGTGTATGTGCGCGCGCGTGTGCTTACCACTTGAGGGTAACGGACTTGAACTTTACTAGCTTGCCATTATCAACAATAAAATAAGATGTGAAATAAATAAATAACAAGCTCAGTTCTCTATGTCATAACTGTTATGATATGCTATTGTTGCACCATTGTTCACTGAAAAAAATCAGATATCATAAACTAAGGGAACCTCAGTCATATGTTCATTAAAAAATTTAAGCCTGTGGTGTTCTGAAACATTGACTGTTTCTAAGGTACAGCTGACTGCCTCGTCTTCAGACGAAACCCGGAGAGGGAGACTGGCAGATAACACATTACACTGTAACCCTATATCCACCGGACAGTGAAGGATCAATACACCTGAACAACATCTATCCAAAATAACCACAAAAGGAAATTACTGTTTATATATTTAGTATGTTTGTTTCATTTACTATGGCCTAGTCATGTTGTTACATGCTGTAAATTAGTGAAGTGAATCATTTCAAACTAGTCAATATAACTGGATGATGAGTTTTCCTTTTATCCACAGGACACATATACGATGTTTTGGTCATTATGCTGCATATATTGTATATAATATGATATTTGGTCAGTATATCATCACTATACTGTCTTGTTTCTGTTTGGGGTCTCAGACAGAGATATTTAAGAGAGAGACATTGTACCCAACAGGATGTTCTGATGGGGTCATTGTTTTGACACATAACTTAAAGTAACACTGCCTCTTCCAGCATCACTTCTTTAACATGCAATAATGACATATATCTTTGACATTAATTTAAGGACCTTCATTGATTGACTGTATGAACCAGAAAGACAAAGAGAGAGAGAGAGCAAGAGAGAGAGAGAGAGGGAGAGAGAGAGAGTATGTGAGGCAGAGAGGGAAACAGAGAGAAAACTAGGCTGACTTAAGTTTATCTCTCAGATGGGATGGTCAGTAACTCTTCTTCACCAGCTCACACACATCAATAAGCTTCATTAGAGCGGGCTGTAATCAGATCGACAGCACGAGGGGAGGAGAGACAGAGAGAGAGAGAGAGAGAGAGGGAGGGAGTGAGTCTGACAGAGCTTTTCCTGTTGTAGTAACTACGCAAGCTGAGATTGCTTCACTGCAGCACTCAGCTTCAGCTACAGCAGCAGCAGCAGCAGCAGTGATAGGCTCCTCTGTTAAGTCAAAGACAGCAACCTGACTGTCCCTCCCTCCCTCCCTCCCTCTCTCTCTGTTTCTCTCTCACTCACTCACTCACTCACTCTCACACACTCTCAGCCTGTCAGTTGCTGGAGGACCTGTGAGCAGCGCAGTAACCCCCAGTGTTTGATCTTTGTGTATTACGAGGACACACTTCGGATCCTCTACACCGTTTCTGCATGACTGTCACAAAGGTAAGTGCATCTGGGAGGGGCTGAGTGGGTTTGGTTTGTGCTGCGGAGACAGATTGTGCAGTGTTCCTGAGAGCTGCAGTACTGAGGGGAATGCAGGTGGGGCATCAGTGTGTGTGTGTGTGTGTGTGTGTGTGTGTGTGTGTGTGTGTGTGTTTGTGTTTGTGTGTGCGTGTGTTTGTATGTTGTAGGGCAGTGGGACTCGACGGGTTTAAGCAGCCCTATGTCTGCAGTGGGATTGCAGAGCTCAGGCTTTAACTCTGATTATTCTCTGAAGCTTTTAATCCAGCCTTGTCCTGCTTATAGGCAAAGTTGTGCTTTTGCTCAGGAATTCAGTTCCTCCGTACATCAGTAGTTTTGAGAGACTTAAGTGTGTTTGTTTAGCATGTGGCAGTGTCTGCGTGTATCTCCACGCATGTGCGTTTCAGTGTGTTCGTACCAGTACGTATGTGTATGTGGGGTGTCCGTCATGCTGGTGGGAAACAGGGAGTGGACAGGGCTAGCCAGAGGGATGGAAGATCGCAGAAAGGGAGCTTAGGATACCAAGTGTGGATGCTTGTATCCCCTGAGAGCTTGCATGTGTGTATATCTGTGTGTGTGTGTGTGTGTGTGTGTGTGCATACATGTGTGTGTATTTGTTTCTGTTTTTCCTATGGGTGTGTTGCCTGGCTGTGATAAAGCTCAAAGCCTGGAGTAAACAGCAGGTGGCCAAATCATCTTAATTAATCAAAGGACCAAAGGAGAGGCAGAGTGAAATTAGCACACCACTCCCGTGTCATGAACCAAAATAAAGCAGCCAGACTCCGAACAAGAACAAGTACATGCTCTCTCTCTTTCCCTCTCTCTCTCTCTCTCTCTCTCTTACTCTCTCTCTCTCACTCTCTCTCACACACACACACGCACACACACGCACGCACGCACGCACGCACACACACATGCACACATGCACACACACACACACACACACACACACACACACACACACACGCCACCGAAAAAAAAAAACAGCAGCATTTGATACACAGCCAAACTAAAAAATGTAGTTTTGTAACAAGATTAAAACTCTCTTGTTTGGTGATTCCAGCACAGAGAATATGTAAGAGTTTTAGATGGAACGGTCAGCATAAGGTTTGCTGTCCAAAACCACAACCTATTCCCGCAGTCACAATGAACTTGTATAACTCCTCCCATATCTGATCATACAAGACCTCACTTAAACATACAGAGATTGATTTACTTCTTACTGATGCACATTGTATAGCTGGTTGAGTCGTGTTTTTAACTATTACTCCACATTGGAGACCCATATCGTACTTGGCTATGGTTGTCTGGGATGCCAGATGTGTGTTGTCGCTGACACTGGCGTTCCTTACCGTGGAGGATAAGGGAAAGAGACAGGACAGAGAGACGAAGGGGTGAGGGCGGGGCTGAGTCATACTGTTTGGACTCTAAAGAGCGCAGTGACCTTGAGATGGAGTGAAGAGGTGGAAGGAGGGAGGTGGGATGATTTGCTGATGAAGCTGAACTATGGACTGATTCTCTGTCAGGACAAGGCAGACAGACAGGCCAGAGTTAGGTTATGAAGCTAAAATATATAGACAAGAGCGTTAACACATACACGCAGCTTTAAACGCTATCTTGCTCTAAAGCCTTACTGTACGTCATGTTTGATATATCGTCTGTACATTTTGAGATAAAAAATAACACACAGCAACATAATTTAGAGCTGTCAGTTGCTTGGATCTCACCACGAAAAAGAAAAAAATCTTTAGATCTGAAGATAATGATTAAAAGGGTTTTATGAAATAATTTGATATTGGTTTTTTGTTTCGTCTTTTTTTGTTTGTGCGTTTGTTTTTTTGTTTGTTTTGTTTTTTTTTTTTTTTTGCTATTTTGTATTTTTGCGGTATGATCTTTCTGAACCTTTTGAGCAGGAAAAAAAAAAACTCTTCCTTCTGAAAACCAAAGGAGAAAGTATCCAAATGTCTGGCAATTTTAGATACGCTGCAAACAAAAGGAAGTGTACGGTCAGTGAGTGCGAAGGTAATCTAAAACATTCGAATCAGAGACCTGATTACATTTCTTAATATTCACAATGCTTGTTTTTAAAAACACAATGCTTCCTAAGGCACCCTGACCCAGGATCCACCACCCCCCCACCCCCCCCCCCCCAAAAAAAACCCCCCACAAAAACCCCCCACACCCTCCTGTCTGTTGGTGTGCGACCCCACAGTTGGATTAGAGAAGTGTGAGGAGAGACAGAGACAGGATTTCCTCTCTGACAGACTCAGACAGTCAGCTGGAGGACAGGACATGTCTCTCAGTGTCCCGGAGACACCCCAATCAGTAACTGCACCTATAGCATACTGAGATAGAGGCCACAGCAGTCGCACGGGACGTGATGTTGACATCAGTGTTACATATTGTTTGTTGTTCGTTGTTGCTTAAATTCCTTTGTGGGCATAGGACGTCTCTGTGATTTGCACTTGTGGATAGTGTTTTAGACTTGCCGGTGCATATCTTAATGTGTGGTGAGGATGCAATCCCTTATCTAGCTTGAGGAGAATATAAAGTGCAGGGTGATGTGAAAATTCATTTCATATGCTATCAGTAAAAGCTGGAAGGGTTAATACAGAGATGGAGAAGAAGCTGGGGAGACCAGAAGACTGGTGGCTTCTGGACAATGAGTAAAGGATGGAGCAGGATCATTCAAATGGCTCCACACTACAAACAGCAAGGTCAAATGGATGTACTCAAAGGGCACTATCGACGGTGTAGAACGTTTTTAGCACTGATAGGTTATGAAAATCAATCTCCATCACCAAGAGCAGGTAAAGTAGACAGACAGGAAGAGCAAGGAGCTTTGAATACCCCAGTTCAACGCAGAAATGAAAGCTAAAAAGTTCTTTGATACTTTTCCATAACATTCTTTTCTCCAAGAGCGCATTTTCCATCAGGCTGTTATTATATTTGGCCAAGAAAGAGACTTACATTGATTGTAACTGGTAGAGAAATAGTTGTTTGCCCAGTGGTTTTCAGGCAGTGGGCACATTACTAGAGTCTGGCTCTCTGAGAGCAGCAGTAAATTAGTCTGTGTGGATGAGAGCCAGGTTTCGAGGAGAGGTGGTCCTAATGGGTCCAGCCATGCAAAAGGCTTTGTGTAAGGAGTGCCACCCTGGTTTATGTAGTATTGCCTTTGCAGCACATAACAGCATGGGACAGTTTGAGTCTGGACATTGTGTCCTCACCATGTATGCATGTGTGTGTGTGTGTGTGAGAGAGAGAGAGAGAGAGAGAGGGAGAGAGAGTGAGTAAGTGTGTTTTGGGGGGGGGGGGTTGGTGAGGTGCTGTCTTTGTGTCTGAGTGTGGAAAATGGAAGTGAGTGGGTGTGTTATCGCTATACTGTACATATCAGATGCGAGAGCCACATGCACAGTTAACCATATGTGACCATATGTGAGTGTACTAAAGTGTGGGAGGGTTTTTTTTTTTCTCTACTAGTGTAAGCGAGGAGATTTACTTAATGGTCTGTGTTTCTTTATGTATATGCATGGGTGTGAATGGTTGGTAACGATTTGAACTGCCCAGTGGTGCAGAGGTACTCCCTTCTCAATAGGATACTGTTAGCATGAAAACACCTTTCTTCAGTAATAAACACCCACAACAAGAAAGAGAGAGAGATAGAGAGAGAGAGAGAGAGAGAGAGAGAGAGAAATGGAGGAAAAGACAGAGAAATATCAGAATTATTTTCTTCTGATTTAAGTCAGTAATTCCTGTGCTGTGAATTGCCTCAAACTGTTGGCTAACACAATCTCAGCCATAGACTCTGGCCACTCCACTGAGCGTTGCTCACGGTTACCCTGAGTGATTCTCACTTGGCATGGAGTGTGCGTGTGTCTCGGGGGACTAAAGTAATGGATGCACCCCCAGAGCGTTCTCGGCAGAGAGAAGCCTGGCCCCCCCAGATGGCTGAGGTCACACTAAGTGTTTGTCTTGCAAAGGTCACCTTGGAAACCCTGGAACAGGTCTGGAATTCTACTCTTTCTCCAAGAAATAAGAAAATGCAGACTTGTGTCTAATTGATACACGACACATGCAAAGAACAACTAGAGTAATAACAAACAAACTAATAAAAAACAGCAGTCCAATTATAGTGGGGGACCAGTCAATGAGTTATAGATTTTGATAGAGTAATACAATTTCAGGACTCAGTTTAATATCCTTGTCAACTAAAATTGGATGCCATAAATTCAGGTGCATATCTACATTATTGGAAATTGCGTGTGTGTTTGTGTGTGTGTGTGTGTGTGTGTGTGTGTGTGTATGTGTGAGTGTGTGCGCGCGTGTGTGTATGTTTGTTTGGGAGGGGTTCTCTCTCTCTCTCTCTCTCTCTCTCTCTCTCTCTCTCTCAGTGAAATCACAACTAATTTCAATAGTCTGAAAAGCAGCATTAGTGTCTATATCTTATTTTTGGATTCAGTGAATGTTTCTTACAAATATCTGTTATGTTAAATATCTAAATAAAAACAGAATATGGGTGGGAAGTCATTATTTAAAGTTATTAATGAAGCAGATTCTTACATAGACTAGAGTGATTCACTACGACTAAATTATAGAGCTGAAATTGCAGGTACTTTACAGCCTACCTTTACATTTTAAATAATAAAAAAAATTCGATCTTTGTAATTCATTCTGTAATGTAACTTTGTTGATCCCACACATTTCTTCCTGAGACATGTCAGTGATAGATCCAAATGTATACGGCCATATTATGACCCAAAGAGAATAAAAGAGTGAACATATTTTAATCTCGAAAAGGAAAAAAAAAACCCTGTGATCCAAAGCAATAAAATGCAATTATGCGATACTACAGGCATTCAGAATAGATGAGGTCATTGAATTCTGTGTTTGTGAGTGTGTGCGTGTGTGTGCGTGGGTGAGAACATTTTCCTCACACTGCTGAGATTTCGATTGAGCATGAACATATCAGGGGATCAGTGAGCACAAAAGGAAAGGAGAGTATGTCATTTATAAATATCTTTCTCACGTGGCGAAGGCGAAACAGGTGAGAAAAATCACATGTTTATTACCGTGTTGTTCTCTTCTCTTGTAGAAATGAGTGTGTGTGTGTGTGTGTGTGTGTGTGAGAGAGAGAGAGAAAGAGAGAGAGAGAGGGAGATAAAGAGAGAGAGAGAGAAAGAGTCAGAGAGAATGTCAGAGAGAGAGTCAGAGACAGTTTCGTGTCATGAGAGAGAAGCAGAGGATGTGTTTCCTGTTTGCAGGCCTTGGGCTGGTGAATGAATGCATTGAGGCACAGATAAGCAGCAGCTGTGGAACATTGTGTGTGTGTGTGAGAGAGAGAGAGAGAGAGAGAGAGAGAGTGTGTGTGTCTGTGCGCTTGCATGTGTGTGTCTGTGTGTGTGTGTGTGTGTGTGTGTGAGAGAGAGAGAGAGAGAGAGAGAGAGAGAGAGAGAGAGAGAGAGAGAGAGAGAGAGAGTCTATGTGTCTCTGTGTGTGAAAAATCTGGAGGCTACTCTGTGTCACATTTGTACATTTCATCTCTATCTTTCTCAGACTCTGCCCTTCTCTTCCTCTCTCCCTGTTTGAACAAATATAGGGGGGGGGGTGCTGTGTAAAGGGAAATAGTCCCTTGTCTCAGAGGGACAGTCTATATGTGCTGATTGCTTTGCGTTTGTGTTTGTGCTTGTGTGGGACCACTGTGACTTTTTAGGGTCAAGCAGGACATTTCTCTCCTGCGGCTCCTATACAAGCCCATTTCTCTCCTTTCTCGTGACACCGAGGTAAATGAACACATTCAGCTTATCTACCCGGCAAAGCCATGAACTTTTTTATGGATCAGGACTCGGCTGTCCATTCCTGGAAAAGCTATTGAAAAAGTATAGACTTCTGACTGCTCTCTTAAGGGATGGTATGCTGATATTCTGAGAGGAACTTGGAACTTGACTCATCTTCCTTCTCAAGGAATTTGATGGGAATCTTGGGAAACATCAGGAAATTTCAACATACAGCGTTGACCACTCATAGCACAATTGGCTGTGCCTTTTACTTCAATTAGGGGAGAAAAAGCAATAAAACTGTTTATAACATACAAAATCAGGGAACACGTAACACTGGCATGTAAACTGCACAATTAGGTCGAATCAAATAAAACAGTGTGGCATTAGACCAGAGCTGCCTTTCAGCCTGTAGACCACCATGTTTCTCAGCAGTGGCTAACAATAATCATTTCGAGCTTGTGTTAGAAAGTCTGAGAAGGTCATTGAAAAGCCTGAGAAGAAAGAAAATTGTGAATTGAAATTCTAATAGGATATCAGTGAAACAGCAGAGGAACAGCAGTGAAACAGCAGAGGAAGAGATGTTGGTAGAAACAAGGCCTGTGCTATCCAATATTAGAATATTATAGAATATTACGATACTATAGAAAAGACTGACGCTGGCACACTGAGAGGTTCCCCAGCTGGCCAAAACTGTGGGTGAGATTCAAACCGTTTGTCAATGTGTGTTCTGATATATGACACGGTTTCATTTAAAAGGATCAAATATTTACATCTATTTACACCTTTAAGAATTGTATAGAGGTGTCCTGTTATAATCTTGAATGAGACTGCAGACCTGAGAGCTTTGGCTGTTATTGTCCTGAAAAATGGAGCTCAGTCACATCAGGTAAAGTTGTATTTCTGGACCACACTTTATACAAGTCTATAATAAAATGTGTTTAACCTAAGATAAGAACATAAAATTTAAAAAAAAAAAGGCGTGAGAAATAAAGGATCAAAGTGAAACAGCAAAACGCGTTCAAAGACAGACAGAATTTCTCCACACCAGTGAGTGACACTCAAATGAAGCTATTCGCGGGGAACTACAGCTTTCGGCATGCCGTTACACCTCTGTTTTTTTGGTTTTTGGTTTTTTGTGCTGTGCTTAAGAAAGCTTTCGGCACAAACAGACTCTGTCAGCGCATCTGTCCTTCAACGCAGCTATTGTATCATTTGCATAAGCTGCTAAACGATGCTCTCTTTTAATGCTGCTGGTTGCTCACTGTGTGATTTGACAGGGTTGTGTGTGATGTGGAGTATGGGCGGTGCATACGGGAGAGCTCATTTAAAAGTGTGAGGTGTAAGTGTGAGTTGGCACAGGCTCTGTGTGAGTTATGAGTGGTGGAGAGGGTCGATAGCGTAGCATAGCACAGAGGAAAGACACATTACCGCCCACACTGCCTGTCTACAGAGTGGGAGAGAGAGAGAGAGAGAGAGAGAGAGATGGGCAGGTCTGAGCTCCTATAGCTATACGGTCATTACTTAAGTGTCCTAATTGTGTTATTGTGTACATTATGTTCCACAGTTCTGATTGCAGCTAATACAGCTTATTGTCTGTGCTATCTTTTCCTATCTTGAGTAGTCTGAGTATTATTCCGACATGTGAGTGTAAACCCGAAATTTAAAAGTTGTGAGAAAACAAAAATGATGACCCACAGACTGCAGAATCCTAATTTACTGCTTTGGTGAATTATCTCAGCGCTCCAGACTGCTGCTGTGGTGTTTGCTGAGATGCTCTCATTGCAGAAACATATTTATATTCAGCTGTACAGGCCAACGCTACCAAGGGGTTTCTCAGCAAAGCACATATTACACAATGCAGGAAACTATTTCCTCTGTTTGTGTCAAGATCCAGCTATTCAATTGTGCACTTCACATTTCCTATTGAAATTGGCCATCTGGGCTCCTCCGACAGTCCCTATGGAAACACAGTAGGGATATTGGTCAAAACTCAAAACCTAACACACAGAAAGCTCTATACTGTACAAAAGATCCCACACACTAGAAATTACACTTCATTAACATGTATGGCAGTGAGTCATAGAAAAGCAAAATGACTGCATTTATCCACACTCTTTGTTGACTGAATGATGCCTAATGTGAAGAACATAGTTATACATGTGAAAGAAACGAGAATGTGTGGATTAAGTAGATGGTTAGTATCTTTCACACTTCAGACCCAAATAAGAAGATTAAAACAATTTCCTGTCAACTCTCTGCCTCAGAGTTGCTGAGAAACAAAACTCAAATATTTTAAGCAGGAATCCAGTCTTTGAAGTGACATTGTTTTGTTCAGTTTTTTTAACAATCCTAACTTTTACTGTTACGGTGTGTACTATGTATGATTTCAAGACACATTCTGCATTAATTCCAGCATTGATAATGTCTGTATCCCTTTCAGTATTAACATTTTTATCCAAAACTGAAATATTCAGGCAGCCACTATCGCATTTCAGTCATCTAGAGGTCTACAGCTGAAGTATGAAAATTGCTTTGCTCTCTCACTCTCTCTCTCTCTCTCTCTCTCTAAGATGGTCGTGATAGTTGAGACATCCCTCTGTGTGTTCTGATTAGAAACACATTATTCTAATGTTTTGTGATACAAAATAGGATTCACAGTCTCGGATATAAAACAGTCTAGAGCCACAGGAAAGTTCAGTGGGCTGTTTGATGTGAAGATTTTAGTCACATAGTTCTTGAAGGGCAGCTGCCCGCTGTGTGGTCACACACCATCACCCCATCAACAATAGTGCATAACAGGACTGAGCTGTTCCGTTATTGCTTTTGATAGTGAAATAAAAACTGTGTGAGTGTGTGTGGTGTATGTGTTTGAGTGTGTGTATGTGTGTGTGTGTGTGTGTGTGTGTGTGTGGTGTATGTGTTTGAGTGTGTGTGTGTGTGTGTGTGTGTGTGTGTGGTGTATGTGTTTGAGTGTGTGTGTGTGTGTGTGTGTGTGGTGTATGTGTGATGGGCCAAGTGAGAGACATTCAGGTTCACATTCCAGCACAGCGTCTCTTGGCCCTCAACACTGCTCAGTTTTACTCAGTGCCAAACCATTTATTTTTTCACAGAAGTCCAAAAGAGAGAGAGAGAGCAGAAGAAAGAAACACAAAAATAGAGAAGGGAGAAAGAAAGGAGAGCAGGTGATTGTATCTGTGTGTGTGTGTGAGAGAGAGAGAGAGAAAGAGAGAGAGAGAGAGAGAGAGAAAGAGCTAGGAAACACTAGATAGCTGCTGGCTCTAGCATACAAGTTGTCCATTTAGATTCCACTCAGTTTTCTAAAAGCCGGATAGCACCAAAAGAAACAGAAAGATTCCGAGAAACATTCAGAATCTGAAAGTGGAAAAAGAGAGGAAAATTGTGTTTTCTTCTCCGTACTGCAAAACTCAACATCTTTCTCTCCTCTTTATCAGTAGAAGTCAAGGTACAGAACTTCATTTAGAATGTCACACAAGCAGGGCCATGGCCTGGAGATTCAAAGGGCAGGGGTTTCAGCCGTGTCACTTTAAATTTTCAGATTGCTTTTCCCCAAGGACAGCACGTCTAGTGACCAACAAAGTGTTCAGAACAGGCTGTTATGTCTCTTGCCCCCATTCAGAAAGAGAGAGAGACAGAGAAAGATAGATAGATAGATAGATAGAGAGAGAGAGAGAGAGAGAGAGAGAGAGAGAGAGAGAGAGAGAGAGAGAGAGAGGGACAGAGAGGGTGAGGGTGAGGGTGAGGGTGAGGGTGAGGGTGAGGGAGGGGAGGGAGAGAAAAAGAAAGAAAGAAAGAAAGAAAGAAAGAAGGAAAGAAAGAAAGAAAGAAAGAAAGAAAGAAAGAAAGAAAGAAAGAAAGAAAGAAAAAGCAGAACGGCCCCAAGATTCAGAGATGAGGGATTTGAAAGGGTTAAGCCCTGCAGCTTTGCAAGCATCTTCTTCGAAACCCTGTGATTGTTTTCCCTTTCAAACACTGACAGATTTGCAGGATTGTGTGCTCAGCAGGCCCTCAAGCCCTGAGGTCTGAACATAGAGATATCCAGGTGGAGCTTCACTGACACGGATTTACTCTCTCTGTGCTTCTGTAGCCTTCAGCCAGGTCAGTCAGATGGAGTAAACCACAGCCCCCATGACAATAACAAGGCGAGAGATGGTGCTTACGTCTGTGCAGGTCCTCCAGTTTTGTTGTTGTTGTTTTGTGTTTTTTAAAGAGGGGGGAGGGGCTAGGAGGTGGGTGTATTGTTTGAGAATCACAGGTTCAGGTTACTGAGCCTCACTGAATTCAGTTGCCTGCTCTTCAGCAGACCTTTGACTCTTGTTCAAGGTTTGTCCAAGAATACACAATATCCACATAATAAATAAACTGTGAATAAACTCTATAATCTGGAAACATATCCAACACTCCACCTTCAAGATTCACTGAAGATGCATTGAATAATACCGACCCAAGCCTTTGACTCTCAGGATGTGCTGAGGCATACACAATCCTACTTAACTAATCTGATAATGGGTGTGTTTAAGATCACTTACTACTGACAAGCATAAAGGCCAGATACAGACACAGTCTGTAATTGACTGATCTTGACAAATCTAGACAGAAACCAGGCTTAGCTTAAACCGGGTAATGAATGTCTAATGGCAAAAGGGAAGAGTCAGGTGGCAAATGTAACATCTATGCGTGATACAGACGCATCAGAATCAATCTTGTTCTGAAGACCTCATTGTATTACTTCAAACGCTATGGTACATTTCATGATCTACTGTGTAAGTGTGAAATATATTTCAGGTGAAAGTGTATCAGTAAAAGAGAAGAGGGATCTCTTTACGTAGCAGTCTCTATTCCTGGAGCAACTGACACAATTAAAAATTCGTCACCCTGGAGATTAATTGAGGTGGGGCTGCGACACATAGCAATTGATAAAAGTAGGACACATACACACACGCGCGCGCGCGTGTGCACAGAAACACACACACACACACCCCTTCGCGGGCTTCATGGTTAGCACTGTGGTTAGCACTGTTGCCTCACAGCAAGAAGATCCTAGGTTAGAATCCTGGCTGTCCCAGGTCCCAGTTTGCGTGTTCTCCTCCAGGTGCTCCGGTGCTCCGTTTTCCTCCCACCACAAAGATATGCATGCTAGGCTTAGTACTCCTGTCAGTGACCTTGACCAAGGCACTGGTGCTGGGGCACCTGGAGTTTGTGCCCACAGCTCCTAACTCATAGTGTATATGTGAGCTCACTGCTCTAGTGTGTGTGTGCTCACTGGTGTTAGGATGGGTGTGTGACAAATAAAGTGCTTCTTTTTCCTCTCCACATGCCCACCCACCTACACACACACACACGCATATATGCATTTACACAGGAACACACACATGGTCATAAAATAGACATGACATCAATGAGCAAATCAGTTGCACGTGCACACACACACACACACACACACACACATGTCTACTGAGCATGTATACTGTGTCCACTGTGTCCATGCTAAAAAAACAGAAGAGAAAACATCTTAATATACATTATGGGCTCAGCTGTGGATATCATTAAAACATTACCTTTTATTTTCCAAGATTTCTCTTGGGGAGAGGACAACTATCGCATGTGAAATGTGAAATAGGTCAAATTCACAGAGCACTAACGTTTTGGTCCCTGTGGGAATATCCTCAATTGAATTGAAGGGCAACAGCAGCATATGGTGATATAGGCAGGTTTTCCTTTCCACTGTCCTCGTTAAGGCAGAAAGCTCTGTCTCACAGTAGGTACCTTTGCAAGGTTAGAAACACACACAGACACACACACACAGACACACACACACACACAGACACACACACACACACACACACACTATAAAAATTACACATGTCTCCTAACTCTAAAAGATGCAT